>NC_090739.1:100435756-100460756 GCF_036898095.1 Palaemon carinicauda | reverse complement strand
GTAGATGAAGAGAGAACGTGTCATAAATATACATAGGTTACAAGAATTAAATTATCGGTACCTATTTATTATATCGTTTATGCACAGTAGTCACTCGCTTCTTTTCATTAAAATTGTGGTTAACACTTTTTCATTCCAATATCTTCTTTACTGTGCAAACTTAATTGTAGCTTTGCAATTTACTAGGAATATTTCATTGATTTCTTTGTTAAGGTATCTGTTTATCATCAAAATGCAAGATACTTTTGCTTGAATGCCATAACCAATAAAAATTACCCATTGATGTTTTATTGTCTTCATAAGGGTTTGTCAAAACAAATAGATTATTATTTGGGACATATATTTTTATTAATAATAATGTACAAGAATGCCAGAACTAGGTATATTTATTGATTTATTACTGCATTTGCTATATACATAACATTTTTGCCTAACTTTTCTTTCATTTATATAAGTAAATTAATATTTACATTAATAATGATGGAAAAGTCTTTGGTCACTGCTGTGAAGAATTTTCTTCATGCTTTCCTTTTAGTTGTAGGCTATTTTATTTAACTAATGCATAATAGAGTTTAGTTACTCTTAAGATTCCCGACTAAATGTCGTAGGTTTTCTTTCAAGTTACACTCCGTTTTTTATTCTATCGATCTTGTATATTCATCATGTAACTACGGGAGAGTTTTAAAAATAAATGGTTCGTAACACCAGATTCCTTAATCTATGGTAACGCATTTCGTGATAAATTACTTTCTTTGGTTTTAACTACATTTTAAGCAAGGTTGATTTACGTGTATTTTATTTTTATCCTTTTATTTCCAATTATCTACTTATGGCCTTTGATGATTACTCTTTTAATTACACTGTATTTATTTATTACATATGGCAGATAGGTTTATTCTTGTGTACATTCCCTAGAGCTGCAAGATAATTACGTTTATTTTTGCGTACATTCCCTGGAGCCGCAAGATATTTAGGTATATTCTTGTATACATTCCATGGAGACGCAAGATATTTACGTTTATTCTTGTGTGCATTCCCTGGAGCCGCAGGATATTTAGGTTTATTCTTGTGTACATTCCCTGGAGCCGAAAGATATTTAGAATTATTCTTATGTACATTCCACGGAGCAGCAAGATATTTAGGTTTATTCTTTTGTACATTCCCTAGACCCGCAAGATATTTAGGTTTATTCTTGTGTACATTCCCTGGAACTGAAAGATATTTAGGTTTATTCTTGTGTACATTCCCTGGAACTGAAAGATATTTAGGTTTATTCTTGTGTACATTCCCTGGAGCCGCAAGATATTTAGGTTTATTCTTGTATACTTTCCCTGGAGCCGCAAGATATTTACGTTTATTCTTGTGTACGTTCCGTGGAGCCACAAGATATTTAGGTTTATTCATGTGTATATTCCTTGGAGCTTCAAGATATTTAGGTTTATTCTAGTGTACATTCCCTGGAGCCGCAAGATATTTAGGTTTATTCTGTGTACCTTTCCTAGAGCTGCAAGATATTTAGAATTATTCTTATGTAAATTCAAAGAGCCGCAAGATATTTACTTTTATTCTTGTGTACATTCCCTGGAGCCGCAAGATATTTAGGTTTTATTCATGTGTACATTCCCCGGAGCAGCAAGATATTTAGAATTATTTTTATGTACATTCCGTTGAGCCGCAATATATTTGTTTATTCTTGTGTACATTCCCAAGAGTTGCAGGATATTTAGGTTTATTCTTGTGTACATTCCCTGGAGCCGAAAGATATTTAGGTTTATTTTTGTGTACATTCCCTAGAGCCACTAGATATTTAGGTTTATTTTTGTTCACATTCCCTGGAGCCACAAGATATTTAGGTTTATTCTTGTGTACTTTCCCTAGAGCCACTAGATATTTAGGCTTATTCTTGTTTATATTCCCTGGAGCTATAAGATATTTAGGTTTATTCTTAAGTACATCCCCTGGAGCCACAAGATATTTAGTTTTATTCTTGTGTACATTCCCTGGAGCCGCAAGATATTTAGAATTATTCTTATGTACATTACGTGGAGCCGCAAGATATTTACGTTTATTCTTGTGTACACTCCCTGGAGCCGCAAGATATTTAGGTTTATTCTTTAACAGTTAGATCTTTTTGAAGATGTTTAAATAACCTTCAGAATTAGTTAAAAATTATTACCTGCTTCAAACATGTCATCGAAGGTATTAAGTTAAATAGTTGAATGAAGGGAAGACTGGTATATCAAGGTAAGCTCTTTTCAAGTCTATCGAAAAGTGTATATCCTTATTTTGAACTGTCAGGTTAGGGTTAATAAAGATAATTACACTGCTGCTCTATGTCCCACTCCTACCTATATTATCCATAAATTAACTGTTCAGCATCTCAGTGAGGGTTTACTAGGACGGAATCGTAATAGAGCCTAAGCACTGAGGTGGCACTAATATTGACAAAAGCCAGTATATAGAATTAATTATTTAGATGTAAGTATTTGGACAGAATAAATGTGTATGGTTCACCCTTAACTACATCCAACCCATTTTCTTTGATGGCCTGCTAAGTGGTGGTGCCCTTATCCACGAGGGAAGATTTTCGATGTCTGTTTAGGAAGGTTTTCCCAAAATTCATTTCCCATACTTCAACCTTAACACAACCATTTTTCAATGGGATGCAGTAGGTAATTTGTCGATTTGGAAAGAGTATTAAGAGGCACTGTCCATCATTATGATCGAAGATGACTTTATATTCTGAATTAAAGGGAAATGAACCCCCTTCTTATATGCAATGATTCATTTGTTTGCGGTAATCATCCTTGTAGCCTGGAAAATAAGTTCACTATTTGAAGCAAACGTGTTTTTAGTACGAGCATGATGACAATCAACTGATTTGTTCCTGGTGGAGGCAAGGATGTTTAATACCTGGAGATGCCACTGGTCACTTTCCCCATACAAATCCGTGAAGCAACTTTGACAACTGACACATCTGCTGTGTAGGGCAGAAAGGACCCAAATCCTTTGCCCGTCTCGTGACCGGCATAGCTTTACCTTTGAAAATTCCGACTTTATAATCTTTTCATCATAAGGAGATTAAAATCCTATATCAACAAAGAGATATATCTACAAAATATTTTATCAATACAGCATACAGAAAAAAAACAAGTACAAATTCATTCAAGGAACGAAGACATGATAGGAACACTCAACTATGGTAGAGGAGGACAGAATCTTATCCTATTAAAGTGCTACAAGCAACAATTATCAGATTAATATAAGATGTGTAGATGCACTCATAAAAGGGAATTTAATTAGTGACTACTGAAATGAATCTGTCAATTCCTGGGGTATTAAAGCAGAGGAGAACAGAAGCTTATCCTACGAAACAGCCAAGGAGGTTTGCGAAATAGCTACAAGAAACAATTACCAGATTAATATAAGACATGCAGATGCACTGATGAAAGGAAAATTATCTACTGATCTTCAAAACGAATTGGTCAAGCCCCAAGGCAATACAACTGAGTAGAACAGAAGTTTATCCTTGAAAGAGCTTAATACAAACCTTTCTTGCTACTGCAACTTTTTACAAAATATAAGTGTGTTTAACAGCTGAAAGCATAAGTCTAAATTCTACTATATTATACAAATATGATACAAATCTCAATGTCACCACTTATTGCACGATACAGGGGCACTGTGTTCAAAGTGAATGAGGGATATAAACGTATCACGTAAATTATTAAATGAAATCGTTTAATTCTTGTTTTCTTTTACAATTTATTTATTTCTATTCGCTATCACATGAATAATCATACAAACCCTTTATAATAATTAACTTTTCATAATTTTTATATTCATTATAAAATGAATATAAAAATTATGGAAAGTTAATTATTATAAAGGGTTTGTGTAATTATTCATTTGACAGTTTTCTGTCTTCATGGTTTAAAAAATGTGCAAAAGTTATAGCCTATACCGATGAAATGTAAACAATGCATTCAAGGTTTTGCTGAGTCTTTGGGTGCATCCATATGCAGAACACGAACTAGGCATCCTTTAAGCAAAATAAGAGCTTGTGTCCTTCCTCAGTGACTATTCTAGTTGAACTGAGATACCAGTGACATCTCCACTTTATTAAACATCGTGACCTACCGTGTTTTGGTAGGTCACGCTACAGGCGACAGCGCATTTTGCTCTACACGCGGGCCTGCTTCACAATTCTGGGAAAAGGGCACCTCCAGGTATTAAACCTCCTTGGGTGGAGGCAATGGCCGTTCGACAGCACTATGCCCTGAGGTCAGCTTAGGTTAGATAGGAACTAGCAGTGATGTAAAATTTATCTACCCCTTTAAAAAGAAACATCTTTTTTTGTTGAAAGCTTGAAAATTCGAAGGGCATTTAATAATTGCCAAAAAAAAAAAAAATATCAGAAGCCAATTATATTTGAGTTGTATAACTTATGATGCCGCCTCCATATACAATACAACAGGAGTGGGAATATTTAATTTGGCAATGCCACTCACTGCCCATGCATTATCCTTTTTGCCATGAAGGAGTTGATGAAGTATAGTTCCCAAAATACAGAAATTAAAGATGAAGTTTTTATTCCATGACCCTCATCAGCACCTGCCAGGTAATGCATTTGAACAGGAAGACTAGAAGTTTCTTGATTCCTCTCCAGAAAGGATCAGCTTCTCCAGGGGTGAGGACTACCCCAAATACTTAGTACTGTTCCGGCAAGGAGCAGGTCCGTATTGCACTGATTCTGAGGAGGCAAAGTGGAGGTCTTCCTTTTTACTGGCACTGTCCCTGATCAGGAGAATTTACAACCTTGGCAAAGCCCCTACATCATCAGTAAACAGTAAAAGGCATGAAAGAGGCAATAAACAAAACATGTTGTGCTCTGCAGGGTTCAAGATAATGGCTAGAACTCCCTGTCCAAGCTAGCTGAGGAGACATTCAACAAGATTGATATGCAGGGAAAGATTTCCTGATTGCAGGTCAATCTACTACAATCCTGTCACCAGATTCTCTAAGGAAGAGGTGCCATTATACAACATACGACTCTCATCCCTCTCCTCTGCCTGTGAACCCTTGAAGTACGTCTTGGTTAAGGATTGGGTGCTCGGGAGGGACCTGGAGGAGGAGAGAAAAGTTCAAGAATTACAGTTCTGGCTGGAGGAGGGCGTAGTTGAGGAAGGGTGTAGTTAGTAGAGGGAGAGATGTTATTGGTAGGAAGAGAGTTTGTTCGACGTGACTGCCGTGGGTTGGATTTGTAATGTCTATCACTTCCCTGAAGATCAGTGATCCACTGAAGTCTGGTTGTACATCTCTTCTTCCATGCATGGAGGGAGCCTGGGCAGTTAAGGCATCTGGTATAGGTCGGTTCTCTGGCATCGAATCTAGAGTGACAGGCACTGGTGGGGTGTCGTATGCTGCTGCACACTGCACAGACCTCCTGGATTGTGCAACGGCTCTTGTAGTGGCCAAACCTCTGGCACCTGAAGCATCAAAGAGATTCAGGGAAGTACTCCTTCGGGGCAAAGGTTCCCCAGTTGCCAAAGCCAGATCCTTTGAGGTTGTTGCCCTTTGAAGACAGACTCTAGCTTGTGAAATGACTTTCCTGTTTTCCCTGCACATCTCTTGGCAGAGACAGTGGGTGGGTGGTTCAGAACAGGTTCCAGAGGTAGGTTCAGCTCGTAGCAGATGATGATAGTCGTGGTTTTCTCAGAGATTTAAAGGCCGGTCATGAATGGCAGAGGCAAGGGACAGTGATATTGCCCTATCAAGCAGGACAACGCCCTAGAGACTGACCATATATACATATGATCAGCGACCAAGCCCTCTCTCCACCCAAGCTAGGACCAAGGAGGGCAAGGTAATGGCTGCTGATGACTCAGCAGATAGACCTATAGGCTCCTCCAAACCCTCCATCCTAAGGTCACAAGAATGGTGAAGTTGCAGGGACCAAATGAATTAATGGGTTTGAGCGGGACTCGAACCCCAGTCTGGCAATCACCAAGCAAGGACGCTACCACCAGGCCACCACAACCTTAAAGGAACTGGACACTGTCTTGCTGCCCGAGAAAGTCGAAGGATTCCTTGTCCAAGGGAGCAATAATAGCTCTCCTCAGAGGTTTGATTGGATGCTCATCTTCAGGTAGGGGTTCTGCTCCGCCATAACAGCGTAGGAGGTCGTGGTTTCCCTTTGAATCAGTTTGAAGGGCTGCTGATGAGCTCAGGTGAGGGTGGCAAATCGCTGGTCGGTCTCTGGAAACGGTGGGGTGTCTTCATTTTCTTCCTGACTTCGGTCCATTCCTTGTTAGAGTCGATTTCCCTGTTGTTTTCTTCTTCAGTAACGTTCTTGTAGTTGTCGTCGTCGTTTTTTGTGGGCTTAGGTATGTCCTGGGTCGATTTCATAGGTAATGGGTGGTCAAGGTCCAAGGTCTACGGAACAGGGATCCCAAGTTACTTGCCGGGCACATCACCAAGTTCTCAGGTCCCACAAGAGGCTGTCGTATGAACATTTGATGCACGCATATACAGTCTTGTGTCGTAATTCTTTTACTGTAATGAGTTCAGCATTTATTTTAAGTGGTTGCTGTTATGTGACAGTAGTTACACAGTCGAGTGTCTGTAGGTAGGGAAACATTTAATTAGGCTACGCATATGAAAAATTTGCCTCAGAGCATGTTATGTAAGGGAAATTTTATTATTCTTTCTGTTCTATTCATGTTTAAATATCCCTTGTGCTTTCAAGAGGAGTCATTAGGAAAGGTCTTATTGTTCAGTCATCACGCTAATTAGTCAACAAACCATTGATAGTTGGTATTTAAAAATAACTGTCCATTATTAACGCTTAAATTCAAATAAGAAACTGTTTCCCAAGCTATGTAGTTCAAAGAAGCTGGTCTCAGTATATCAAACTCCTAAATGGTATAAAATTACAATTGGCTGCTTTTATCGTTTGAGTGCTATACTTGTAAATGAAGAATGCGAGACAAGAAACGTCAAATACTCTGAACGAATAAGGTAAAACGACAGTGGAGGTCCTGTAGAGAATGGGGTTCCCCTGCTGTATGGGACCGGAAAAGCAGCCATCATAGTAAGTAAAGTACCATATAAAAAGATGAAGTTTACAATCGTTTCCAACTTCATTTGTGGCACCTTCAGAAAAAATAAAAGTAATATTATAATGCAGGGATAGTTAGCGAGACTGAATAACCTCCACTTTATTTAAATGTCTCCCTTTTCATTCATAAAATGAATGGATATAGTGACTGATTTCTGCATTACTGTCTTGCTGTAACTTTTTTTTACTGCAATGTTTGCTCTGTTATTCGGTCTATGACCTTCGAGGGACACTGCCGTCAATGCACCTCATGCAGTGCTCTAAAGGTATGAGTTAAGGAATTCAACTGTCTCCCGGTGGCCCCTACCTTCGTTCCAACGGCCTTTCTTGCAACCCTCTGTTCAACATCTATCAACTTTTACTTCTTTATTTATCTGAGAGGATTTCCGCTAGTTTCATTTTGGGACTGAATGGCCTCCCTGTCCTAGCAACGTACCATATGACCACTATCAGTATATCATACTGAAACAGTACTCACTTTATGTACCTGATGGAGGTGATTAATGGAAAAGAAAAATACTGTCCAAGTAGACATTAAAAGAATTACTGTATACTCCTTGTCGACCAAGTCACATTTTGGGCTGTGTCATGAAACGATTAGTTAACAACACATCAATAGCAATGACTAGCCAAGGTCTGAGAGGAGCTGAGAGTACCAGTTTATTTATAATTTATTTTATACTATCCTTCAGAAATTAAAACTTGATGATTTTGGATCCGAATACTAAAACATTGAGCTCATTGAAACTTTTTCAGATAGCTAAAGAATTTGAAAAGATTTTAATGTCCTCCATCTACTGTAATGTACCAGAAAAATATAATTATACTTATAATCTTTTCACCTATATAATTGTTATTAATTTAAGCTTATTCACTTCTTATTAATTCAATTGCAATATTATCAATGCAAGGACGATACTGATAACCTTATCAAGAATAGTATTCATAAAACCATTGTTCAAAGAATAGCGTTGATATGAAATTACCAATCACATATTACTCTTGGCTGCTACTATAATTTCGGATGATTATCTAAGCTGAACTCTTGTCTTATTCGTGTTTTCTTTCACGAACTCTGGTTACTAGTACTGTTCTTCATTAAGATGTTTTTGTTAAGTACATACAGCGTGGTCAAGGTTAAAGTTTAAAAATGTCTGTTATCTTGATTTTTAAAGATGAAGTTGAACATGCCAGTTATTCTAATGTATATTCCTAAAATGTGGGTATGTATCAAATCAATTGTCGTCATGATATGACGGGAAGTTGAAGAGCATTTGGAGTAAAGATATTTTACTTTTCTTTCAGGTGCGTTTATTTTCCTGCACATTTGAAAACCTCCTAGTGGGCAACCCAATTCCCCTAATATGGGAAGGAGATGGAAGCTAAGGAAATGCTGATGGTACAAGATTAAATTATTCATATGTAAATCAAAGCGGATAACAGGGATGGAGGCTGAAATATCTAACTGACATCAGATTAAAGATAAGTTAAAATTCACATCACTTTTAATTATTTTTTTTTTTTTTTATAGAGGTTCCCACCTCAGCTTACAAAGTAGGCTAGCCGGTGTACAATATAATGCTGAGCATATACTATTTGAAAAAGTGCAGTAACGCAGATATTCTTTTAAAAGTGAAATTGTTCTCAAAGTATTTCTTGGCGAGATGGTCAGAGATTTTGTTATTACTATATTAGGTTTATGACTGTATACTATCTGGTCATTTTAAATATACAAATATTTCTCAAAAGGTATATTCTTAAAAAGTCTTAACAGTGAAGCATTAGCTAATGTAAGATTCGATAGTATACTCCCATGGGTCATAGATTTTAAACACTCAGCCTTGGGGTCGTAGAATGCCATATTTCTTAACCCTGGATAGGTACGGTGGGTCGTTTGCGACCCCGAGCGTCAAAAAAAAAACAGGTTTTTCTCACGTGACTCACCCCTGTGACTGAATTTGTGGGTGATCGACCTGCAGGAGGTGTCTCCCCTACACGCTCTAGTAGTGTCCAGATGTGCATTGCTGTAGCTGTACTCCTTCCCCGATTTCTGAGACGCGTCGGGGTCGTTCGCGTCCGAGTTTACCCTTCTGAGGTAGTTTGCATAATTATCAAAGTTATTACGTATTATGAAATTGTCGTAGAATGGTGCAACTTGTATAGGTTATCAGTTGTGGAAAGTCTTGGTGGATTGTTTGGCTACCATGTGCATGTTTTTTTTTTTAGTTAAAATGTCGTTCATCACCACGAGGACCATTTTACCGCGAGTGCCCCTTTTTCATTTTTTTTCATTTTTTTGCCAAGTCATTTTTCCGTAAGATATTGCCAAATAGTGTCGTAAAACTTTTGCTTGTTCAGTGTTGGAAAGTGTGTCTAGATGATCTGGCTACCCATGCATGACTTTGTTTTTGTCAGATACGACGTAGTTATTGGTATATTGGGTATTTAACTGCGGTTACCAATTTCTGTTTTTTTTTCAATATTTGTAAAAATTACTACGTAGTAAGGAATTGCCGTATATTATTCATTTTTTTTTCATGTTTATGTGTTAGAAAGTGTGCCTTGATGGTTGGGCTAACACGTGCATGTCTTTTTTTTTATCTGAGATGTCGTATATTAGAATGTCGGGCATTTTACCGCGAGTGTCCCTTTTTAATTTTTTTTAATTTTTTTGCCAAGTCATTTCTCCGTAAGATATTGCGAAATAGTGTCGTAAAACTTTTGCTTTTTTAATGTTGGAAAGTGTGTCTAGATGATCTGGCTACCCATGCGTGATTTTGTTTTTGTCAGATACGACGTAGTTATTGGTATATTGGGTATTTAACTGCGGTTGCCAATTTCTGTTTTTTTTTCAATATTTGTAAAAATTTACTACGTAGTAAGGAATTGCCGTATATTATTGATTTTTTTTTCATGTTTATGTGTTAGAAAGTGTGCCTTGATGGTTGGGCTAACACGTGCATGTCTTTTTTTTTTTATCTGAGATGCCGGGCATTTTTCCGCGAGTGCCCCTTTTTATTTGTTTTGCATTTTTTGCTTAGTCATGTTACCGTAAGGAATTGGCAAGTAGTGTCGCAAAACTTATATTTTTATAGTGTTGGAAAGTGTTTCTAGATGATCTGGCTACCCATGCCTATTTTTTTTTTTAGCCAGATATGGCGTATATATAAGTATGTGTTCGATTTTCCTGTGATTGCCATTTTTTCGTTTTTTCCCATTTCTTTCAAAATTACTACGTACTAAGGAACTATCACAGAGTAATATTTCATTTATATGTTTATTTGTCGGAAAATATGCCTTGATGGTTTGCCTAGCACGTGGCTGAAATTTTTTTTTTCTGAAATGCCGTATATTAGAATGGCCATTTTTCCACGAGTGCCCCTTTTTATTTGTTTTGCATTTTTTTGCTTAGTCATGTTACCGTAAGGAATTGGCAAGTAGTGTCGCAAAACTTATATT
The DNA here is from genome assembly GCF_036898095.1 of Palaemon carinicauda. Taxonomy (NCBI): domain Eukaryota; kingdom Metazoa; phylum Arthropoda; class Malacostraca; order Decapoda; family Palaemonidae; genus Palaemon; species Palaemon carinicauda. Next base: position 100,450,177 of record NC_090739.1, on the reverse strand, counting down.
TTTATAGTGTTGGAAAGTGTTTCTAGATGATCTGGCTACCCATGCCTATCTTTTTTTTAGCCAGATATGGCGTATATATAGGTATGTGTTCGATTTTCCGGTGATTGCCATTTTTTCGTTTTTTCCCAATTCTTTCAAAATTACTACGTACTAAGGAACTATCACAGAGTAATGATTCCTCTAGATGTTTATTTGTCGGAAAATTTTGTTTACTTTTTTTTTGATTGAATATCATCAAATTTTTTTAGCTAAAATATTGTTTTACATTTTTTTTTTTTCGATTTTATTTCCCTTCAAAAAAAATTTTTGGGGTCAGAATTTTAATTTTATAGTCGTAAAATAATCGACAATTATCCAGCAACCCACCATACAATTTTTATGCATATCCAATAATAATTAGATTAGTAAATAACACCTTGAAATTGACATACACTTCCTACATTTCAAGTGGCAGATTAGGGAGTCTGAGTCAGTGTGGTTGGCGGCCATTTTGTGGACATATCCGAAGCGTAAGCTGCCCTATCTATATATATTCTTGTTCCCTATAGAATTTGTGATATTTTGGTATATTTTTACCTGCATAAATATCATATTATATATTAAATATATGTATTTTTTTACGAAATTTCTAAGTACTCAAAAAATTACCTTTAGATATGGCCCCTGATATAAATGTAATTTACAAAATAATGAAGATTTTTTTACATATTTCTATTTTAGGATAACATATGTTTATTCCCTAAAAAAATTAGCCACTTCCTATTTCATTTGGGTACCCAAAAAAATTCATGAAATTTGGACAATTTTTTTGGCCAAAAAAAGTTACCCTTTTTTTCTCATTTCAGATCTTCACCTCCATGGGTCTGACTTCATCCAAAATACATCAAGATGTGTCCTAAACATTCAAGAATCAATTCCTAAAAGGATTTGTGTATATATGTATAAACTTTTTTTTTATGAATTTTTATGTCAGGTCTTTTTTTTTCTACTTAATTTTTTAAAATATTTATAATAAATAGTTATTCTGCAGATGAGTAGTATTTATCTTTACAGTTGTTTTAAGCATTCATTGAAGTTCTTTTTGGCAAAAGAAAAAAGGAGGTTACTGCAAAAACTGATTTTTCAAGAATTTTTTTTGGCGTCGGGGTCGTTCGCGTCCGAGTATACCCTTAAAGGGGTGTCCGAGGACCGTACCTATCCAGGGTTAAACCTGTAGTATCTTACTTGTCGTATAATTAATTATTGAAATATTTCATTGAAATTCATAGTACTTATTTTATCAGAAAATAGTAAGACAGATTATTTCTTAAGTCTATTACTTCACTCCTCATACACCCTAAAATTATTCATAAACCTATTTCACCCTAGATCCCTTGTTTGATGTTTGAGGAAAGTCCAGCTGCTTGATTACTATAACAGGGTATATTTGATTGACATTGAAATATTCCTTTCAGCGCTGAAGTATAACCATCTCTGTCAGTAGACCTATACTTCCAGGTTCAATGGAAAATATCGCAAGCCTATCAATTTACCAAATGATTTTTACGTGAGGGTTTAAATATACAAATGTATTTAATCTTTAATGTATAATTGTTCCGTAACCGAAATACAAACCACGCTATTTACATTGGGTTTACCTTTTAGCGTAGCTGAAATGACGAGCCAATAGTTTTTAACAAGGGTTAATTACCCCCGCGCTAGTTAGCGGGGGGGGGGGGGAGGGGAAGGGTAGCTTGCTACCCCTCCCCCCCACACCCCGGTGATTTGCTTCACTTCAGTTTTGGCTCCGGCGATTTCCTCGTTGACAGCCTTTAATCTTTTTTCTGCTTTTTCTCTACAGCGTGTGTGTGTAAGAAGTTGACCACCTTTATTATTACTATGCGTACGTGCCCTGGAATTGCCGGCCGCCCTTGTGGTACCTTTATGTTGGCCACGGATACGGATCCTCACACCCTTTGCCCGCAGTGTCGAGGCCGACGGTGTGATCAGGAAAATATGTGTAGTGAGTGCAGGGAGTGGTCTGCCTCCCAGTGGGAGAGGTTTGGCCGCCGGCGTAAGAAGAAGTCCAAGAGAGACCGTTCTCCTTCTGGGGTTGCCTTGAAGGAGGAAGGTTCTCGGGACTCTTCTTTCGTCGCCCAAACCTCCTCCGAAGCTCCCCCTCGTTCGGCTCCTAAGGAGAGTCGGCCGAGTGGGAGTGCAGGCCCTAGTTCTGTTTCCCGACCTTGGGTGGGGGGAGAGGGCGTCGCCTCCCATAGCGGGGCGGTTCCCCCTCCTCCTCCGGGGGAGGTTATTGATAATTCACTGTCTAATGATGATCTTTTACAGATTTGGGCTTCCCTGGGGCTTAAGGGCTTGCCCTCCAGGGTTGCCCTGATTGACCTTGTCCAGTTGGGGGCCGCCGTTAAGCAGTCGCCGGTGATAGCAGAGGTAGACCCTCTGTCTATCGTCGACGTCGTGGTGGCAGAGGCCTCCGACGGGGCGGGGCAATCCTCTGCAGGTGCAGTTGAGGATGTTGGTGCTGACGGCTCTCCTCCCCTTTCCGTACATCCTTCGAAGGGGGAAGGGAGTCCTACGGGCTCGTCTGCTGTCCAGCTTCCCTCTAAGGGGAGTGCCTTGACTGAGACTCCCTTTCGGAGGACTGATGGTCCAGATGATCTTCCTCGTGGCCGCCTTCGCCATAAGGCTCACCGTCCGCTGCGTCGCAAGGGCCTCCCATCCCCTTATAAGGGTGTTAAGAGGCGCCTTTTTGGATCTTCTTCTTCCGAAGGGGACTCTCCTCGTCGTATTCAGCCTACAGCTCCACCTTCTTTAGACCTCTCTGGGGATCGGTCTCCTACTCCTGCTAGAACTTCACCTTCTGGGGACCTCGTCACCCGACGGGCAACGGTCCCTTCGGGGCAAAGGGATTCTTCCCTTACACGTGCAGTGTTAGCGCACAGGCGCTCTCCTGCTCGTCAGCGCTCTCCTGCTCGTCAATGCTCTCCTGCTCGTCAGCGCTCACCTGTTCGCCGGCGCTCACCTGTTCGCCGGCGCTCTCCTGATGTTCGCCCTCCTTCTCGCCAGCGCTCTTCTGAGGTTCGCCCTCCTCCTCGCCAGCGCTCTCCTGAGGACTTCCTTCAACCTGTTGTTCCTGAAGAGCGCTCAGCGCGCCAGCGTTCCCCTGCTCGCCCTTCTGCAGTGTTAGCGCACAGGCGCTCTCCTGCTCGTCAGCGCTCTTCTGATCGTCAGCGCTCTCCTGTTCGTCAGCGCTCTTCTGAGGTTCATCGCCCTCTTGCTCGCCAGCGCTCCCCTGTGGTCTCTGAATATCCTGCAGTTCCTGTTGGGCACCCTGCGCGCCATCAGTCTCCTGAGCGCTCTCGTGATCCTCAGCTTGTTCCTGCACAACATCGCCCGCGTTCTCCAGCGCGTGTTTCTAAAGCACATGTTCGCCCACGCGCCTATGCTCTCGTGAAAGCGCCGCGCCGACTGTTCCTTCACAGGATTTCACGCGTCGCCCTCTTGCTCGCCAGCGATCACCTGCTCACCAGCGTTCACAGACGATTCTACAATCGCCTGCTCGTCAGCGTTCTCCTACGCGTCAGCGATCACCTGAACATCAGCGATCTCCGGATCGCCCGCGTGACTTACCGCCTGCGCGCATGCGGTCTTCAACGCGCCGCCGCCCAGAGATTCTGGAAGGACATGGTTCGCCCTCTGCTAGCTCGCCCTCGCGCGATCGTTCGCCTGCGCGTCCTACGCGCTATCACTCGCCAACGTGTCACCATGCGCCAACGTGCCATCGCCCGCCTGCGCACCAGCGTTCGTCAGCGCACCAGCGTTCGCCAGCGCACCACCGATCGCCTGCTCGCAATCGCTCTCCCTCGCGCTACAGGTCTCCTGACCAACGTCGCCAGCGATCTTCGGAGCGTTCTCACCCGCCCACGCGGCAACGCGTTCCCTCGCCATCGCGCCAACGCATTCGTTCACCGGCTCCCCCACGCGCTCGTTCGCCTGTACGCCCTCGCGCCCACTCACCTGTGCGGCCGCTCGCCTGCGCGCCCGCGCGACCACTCGCCTGCGTGCGACCGCCATTCGCGTCGAATTTCACAGCCAGTGATAGCAGCAGGAACGCGTGGTCCCAGACAGCGCTCTGGATCGCCTCCATCTAAATGCAGGGCTGTTGTGCAGGACAGGGAAGACACTTCAGAGAGGTCAGTGCGTCTTTCTTGCCCCCTTTCTTTTCAGGCAGGTCCAGTGGTGTCCACTCCGAAGGATCGCCCGATCCCTTTCCCTCCAGCGAGGATTTCGGACTCTGTGTCCGTAGAACAACAGACTTGGTTTGGTCCTCTGATGCGGGCGTTAGTGAGGGTAATGAAACCAGCACTCGCCGATCAGGGCAACAAACCAACGGCTGCCTCACCTACGCTGAAGAGAAAGAGAGGAGTGGACTTCGTGGTGACTTCCCCCGGGGCGAAGTTGATTCCTAAGAGGTCTGTCGGGAAGGCCCCTTCCCCTGCTCGAGCGTTTTCTCCTTCTCCCGTGGACGAGGCTTTTCTGTCCTCGGGTGAGTCCAATGAAGCGATAGTCTTCCCCTCAGCACCAAGGGGGGAGCCTTCTCTTCATGGAAGAGAATCGTCTCGTGCGGAAGGGGCTCTTCGAACCTCTTTGTTGGGATCCTGTATCCCTCCCAGGAGGGAATCCAAGGACTCCAAGACCATCCCGAAATCATCTTCGAGCATTCGCCAGGAACCCGCGGCTCCCCGGGGGAACGTCCACGCTTCACCCCAGGAAGAGATCCCGGGGATAGGAGACTTAGCTGCCAGCCCGCAAGGAGGAGATCAGCAGGAATCTGAACATGCCTTCTGGCAGGTCCTGAGCCTGATGAGGCAACTCAACGGGCTCATGGACCCCGTGATCGCCCCCCGTGAAGGCAAGGACACTATCTTGGATGAAGTGTTCGACGTTCGGAAAGCCCCTAAGTCCAGTGCGGCTCTACCCTGGTCTCGGGGTCTGAAGAGTGCCAGAGCCAGGGTCAATGCCCAGCTTGCGATTCTTGCCTCCTCCAGTCGTTCCTCTGCCTGGAACAAACTCATCCCTCCTCCTCGTCTCCAGCAGAGGAGGTATTTTGAGATCTTGGGTGAGTCCAGTCTCGCTCTTCCTCTCCATCACTCCGTGGAGGAGCTGACGAAGGGAGTTCCCCTTGAGAAGCTCTCTGCCCGGCAGGTGTCGTTCTCGGCGTCGGAGCCATGAGAAGGTCGCGAAGTGTGCCATGCAGGCCACTTCGTGGTTGGATTTTTGGCTAGGAACTCTGGGCATCCTATTGCGCTCCGAGGATTTGTCCAAGGAGACCAATAGGAAGGCCCTGGAGACCTTCTTACTCTTGGGCACCCGCTCCATCGAGTTCTTGGCGCACCAGGTCACCACCCTGTGGGCCAACTCGGTGTTGAAGCGGCGCGATGCGGTGACCGAGAGATTCCATCCGAAGGTCCCCGCCGTGGATGTGTGTAGGCTCAGACATGCTTCCCTTCTTGGGGAGAATCTGTTCGAGCCACAGGACATGGAGCGAACGGCTGAGAGGTGGAGGAAATCTAGCACGGACTCCCTCCTCCATAGGGCCCTTACAGCTCGGCCCTATAAGCCTCCAGCTCCGCCGCAACAGCAGCAGCAGCCTCGTAAGGCTCCGAAGCAGGCACCGGCAGTTAAGAAAGTGGTGTCTAAGCCCCAGCCCTTTCCAGCCAAGGTCAAGAGGGGCGGCAAGTCCTCCAGGGGAGGCAAGACTCCTAGGGGTAGCGACCGCGGCCGCAAACCCTAGGGGTGGCAGTCCCCCTGCGTGTCCACCTGTGGGGGGATGCCTTCAGCGTTGCGTCCGCAGGTGGCAGCAACACAGGGCCGATGCTTGGACGGTCTCAGTGATCGGCCAAGGCTATCGCGTCCCGTTCACATCTCAACCTCCCCTGACAGCGAATCCAGTGTCGTTGAGCTCCTATGCCACGGGATCGGCAAAGGGGCTGGCCCTTCGGGCCGAAGTCGAGACCATACTCAAGAAGGGTGCTCTCCAGGAGGTCGTCGACGGCTCCCCAGGCTTCTTCAGTCGACTCTTTCTTGTAAAGAAGACATCTGGAGGCTGGAGACCTGTCATCGACCTCTCGGCTCTGAACGGGTTTGTCAAGCAAACCCGGTTCAGCATGGAGACAGCGGACACGGTCAGACTTGCGGTGAGACCACAAGACTTCATGTGCACACTGGATCTAAAGGACGCGTACTTCCAGATCCCAATCCATCCGTCTTCCAGGAAGTACCTAAGATTCTGCCTAGACGACAATATATACCAGTTCAAGGTGCTGTGTTTCGGTCTCTCCACAGCTCCTCAGGTGTTCACCAGTGTTTTCACCCTGATTTCATCTTGGACGCACAGAAACGGCATTCGTCTCCTTCGTTATCTGGACGATTGGCTGATCCTAGCAGACTCGGAGTCGACCCTTCTACGGCACTGAGACAGGCTTCTAGGTCTTTACCAGGATCTGGGGATCATGGTAAACCTCGAGAAGTCCTCTCTGCAGGCATCCCAACGACTGGTTTATCTAGGCATGCTGATAGACACCAATCTCCACAAAGTCTTTCCATCAGACAACCGGATAGCAAGGCTAAGGAGGGTGTCGGAACCCTTCCTCAGGTGAAAAGAGCTCCCCGCCCAGTCGTGGTTGCGTCTCTTAGGTCACCTGTCCTCCCTGGCTCGTCTGGTTCCAAACAGCCGCCTCAGGATGAGATCCCTACAGTGGCGGCTCAAGTCCCGGTGGAATCAAGGATCCGATTCTCCGGACTTTCTGATCCCGATGGGATCTTTGGAACGGACGGACTTGCGGTGGTGGCTGGTCGACGAGAACCTGCGGAAGGGAGTGAGTCTTCTCGTCCTCCCCCCGGAATTGACTCTGTTTTCGGATGCGTCAAAAGAAGGGTGGGGGGCGCACGTTCTGAACCAGAGGGCCTCAGGCCTTTGGTCAGAATCAGAAAAGTGCCTGCACATCAACCTGCTAGAATTGAAGGCCGTCTTTCTGGCTCTTCAGCAGTTCCAACGGACCCTGGTGGGTCACTCCGTGGTGGTGATGAGCGACAACACCACGGTAGTGGCTTATATCAACAAGCAGGGAGGCACTTTTTCGCAGCAGCTATCCCATCTTGCAGTAGAGATTCTGAGGTGGACCGAAGTCCACTCGATAACACTATCAGCTCACTTCATTCCTGGCAAGAGGAATGTGCTCGCCAACAGTCTGAGCAGGGCCTCGCAGATAGTGAGTACCGAGTAGTCTTTGGATCCTCAGATAGCCAACAAAGTCCTGACTTTGTGGGGTTCCCCGACTGTGGACCTGTTCGCGACAGCGTTGAACTTCAAGCTGCCTCTGTACTGCTCCCCAGTCCCGGACCCCAAGGCACTCTGGCAAGATGCTTTCCAGCAACGGTGGGACAACATCGACGTGTACGCCTTCCCACTGTTCTGTCTGATGAGAAGGGTGTTCAACAGGACCAGACTATCGGTCAACTGTTCGATGACTCTGGTAGCTCCGCTATGGCATCACGCGGAATGGTTCCCGGACCTTCTGCAGCTCCTGACGGAGCTCCCGAGGGAACTTCCTCCACGACACGAGCTTCTCAGACAACCCCACTCCGACGTCCCTCACAAGGTCGTGGCCTCGCTTCGGCTTCACGCCTGGAGACTATCCAGTGTCTCCTCACGGAGAGAGGCTTTTCACAACAGGTTGCGGAGAGAATGTCTCGGCACCTGCGAAGGTCCTCTGAGGGAGTCTACCAGGCGAAGTGGAGAGTCTTTTGTGGTTGGTGTTGTGGGAGGGGTATCTCTCCACTCGATGCCACTATTCCAGCAATAGCGGACTTCCTCGTTTATCTGTGGGAGGAAATGCGCCTTTCTGTCTCGGCAGTGAAAGGCTATCGCTCAGCCTTAAGCTTGGCCTTCAGGCTGAAAGGCGTGGATATTTCTTCCTCGCTAGAACTCTCTCTACTCATACGTAGCTATGAGCTTACCTGCCCCCAGTCGGAAGTGAGACCTCCTCCTTGGAACATGGTTCGGGTCCTTAGGGCTCTTAAGAGACCTCCCTTCGAACCATTACGCCAGGCCTCCGATCGCCACCTGTCTTGGAAGACGGCTTTCCTACTCGCTTTGGCTTCGGCCAAGCGGGTTAGTGAACTTCATGGTCTCTCGTACGACATCGCCCATTCAAGGGGATGGGGGGAGGAAACGTTCAGGTTCGTCCCTGAGTTTGTAGCCAAGACTCAAAATTCTGGAGTGCCGGATCCTCGGTTCGGCTCTTTCAGGATCGCGAGTCTCCGCTCTGTAACAAGCAACCCAGACGAGCTGCTACTATGTCCAGTGAGGTGTCTGAGGCACTACTTGAAGAGGACGGCTGCAGTCCGTCCTCATAGTGCGAGCTTTGATTGTGAGCACAGGCCGGATTAAGAGGAGGAGGGTCACCAGGAACACCATCTCAGCTTGGATTCGAAGGGTTATCCACCATGCTTTGAATCCAGACCCTCCTCCCGTCACGTCGCCCTAGGGCACACGATGTCAGGGGTGTTACTACGTCCCTGGCCTTCAAGAGAAACTTCTCTGTGATGCAGGTACTTCAAGCTGGGGTCTGGAAGCGTCAAACGACCTTCACAGCCCACTACCTGCAAGACGTGACCCACAGGAGCCTCGATACGTTTTCTATCGGCCCTGTGGTGGGCTGCACAACAGCTGGTCTAACCTCTGGCTCCTTTATGGACAAGTAGCAGTAGGTTGAGGGCGTTGTTACCCGGTCTTAGTCTGCGTGAATGAAAGAGTATGTCTGGCCCTTACTTCTTTCTTTATTCTACCCTCTCTTGGGGAAGCAGCATCCTGGTCCTCGCATAGCTGACCTCGACCTCTGTAGGTAACCCATGCTTCTTTGTGCTCCTAGCATTAAGCTTAATACTGTTGCATCCCCCATACCTTGACGAGGTGATATTGGGAACATCCTATCCTAGATTTCCTATCTAAAGGTCTCAAGGTCAACTTCATAGGACGAGTCACACTTTTCTCCAACACACTACTTATGTAGGCCACTCGTTCCTAGTGATGCTAGGAACTTGTGAGGTGCAGGGGCTCCTTTTCTCAGTGCTGCTCACTGAGGGATTGAGGCCCCCGGGCAAAGCCGAAGTCAGAAAGGCTGGGGACTTTCCACCCTTCCTAAGGGGTAAGTCACCCAATGTAAATAGCGTGGTTTGTATTTCGGTTACGGAACAAATGACAAATTCGAAGATAAATTGTATTTTTCCTAACCATACAAACCTCAGCTATTTACACATATTTGCCCGCCATTCTTGGCCCCCCAAGTCAAGTCCTACCTAGTCTAAGTGAAGTGAAGCAAATTGCCGGTGAGTGGGGGGGAGGGGTAGCAAGCTACCCTTCCCCTACCCCCCCCCCCCCCCCCGCTAACTAGCGCGGGGGTAATTAACCCTCGTTAAAAACTATTGGCTCGTCATTTCAGCTACGCTAAAAGGTAAACCCAATGTAAATAGCTAAGGTTTTTATGGTTAGGAAAAAATATAAATTATCTTCGAATTTGTCATTTTATAAGGGAAACCTACCATGTTCCATGCCTCCGTCATACATGTATTTTATTCTTTCCAAAATAAAAATAATTTAAATCTTCAGGATATAAGGGAGTGCAGTGTTAAAATTATAGTTTTAGGATAACTTTTGGCTGAAGATTTTTCATTGCTTTTTCTGATTAGAAGGTATAACTAATTCTCAATCATATATATATATATTATATATATATATATATATAATATATATATATATATATATATATACATATATATATAAAACCAGACACTTGCTCTTTATCATATAGGGGATATATATGTATATATATACAGTATATATATACACACATATATACTGTATATGTATATATATATATATATATATATATATATATATATATATATAATATATATATATATATATATATATATATATATATATATATATATATATATATATATATATAAGTGGCCATGTGGATAACGAAAGGGGTTTCTTGGGAATTATGGAACATTGAACCCCTAATGTATAGTGGACCCCATCCATGATACAGATCTTGTACATCTCCATCACGAGACAAACTATCTGAAAAAAATAAAATCTTCCTTTATCTCCAGTTGTCCTTCTCAATTATTCCAGTAGAATCACTAGTGGTTATCTGATCATCCTTTAATTTTTCAGATACTTGGGATCTACTATGAGTCAGGAGGAAGGATGTGAGGCTGAGGTCGAGAATAAGATAAAAGTAGCTTTGGGGAAGTGGAGGGATGTAGTGGGAGTGATAAGAATGCCAATAAAGCTAAATGTAAAGATCTAAACCACAGTAATAAGACCAGTATAATGTGTGGATCGAAATGTGGGTTCTGAGATAAATAGAGGAAGAAAAACTTAAGAGAACAGAAATGATAATGCTGAAGTGGATTATGGGAATACCATGGCTCGAAGATTGGACAATTAGGAAATAAGAAGAATAGCAGGCGTAGTGAAGATTTCAAAGCTAATAAGAGTATCATGACCGAGATGGTCTGGCCACGTGTTGTGGATGAAATGGTGGGGGGGGGGAGTGAGGGAGGGCTTAGGAGGAACCTGTTAGGGGGAGAAGATCGTGAGGGAGGCAGATAATTAGACGGCGAGATAAGGTGAAGGATGATATGAGAAGAAATGCTTTGGTGGAAGAGGATGTCTTTGATAGAAGGCATTGGAAAGGGTGCTTCAGGCAACCGACCCGTTGAAGTAAGGATAACAGTGAGGAAAAAGATTTTAAGAATTGTAAGAGTCTTATGTCTGTTCACAATGAATGCCAATGAAACTTTACTAGAATATCTGATGAAAAGAAACTGAGCTTTATGTCACTCCATAATTTGAAGACTCAAATTGACATAAACGTACACACATACATACATACGTTCAACCCTCTCTTACTTCTTATATATGCATACATACATACATACATACATACATAAATACATACATAGACCTACACATACTTGCCTACGTGTTTAGTATATTTCATTTGATACTATTTTCTTCCATCTCGTTATGTAAACTTTTCTAACTATTTATTCCAAATGTAACTCTGGGGTTTTCCAAAATTTACCCCTAGGAAATTATCTTTTTTAACATAGACGGGGATATTTATGTCAACTTTAGATAGTATTGTGACGGGCCAAGAGTAGGTTGTGACTCAAAGGCGAGATGAAAGCAACTGAGTAACTTTATACACACATCGGGTATATATACTTACTAGGTCCCGGTAAGAAGGTCACAAAATACAGATATGCTATTTCTTGTCAAACCAGCAACCAGTTCTGTTAACAGTTAACAATGGAATATGCAGACAGGTTAAAACAAGTTTCTGTCAGTGCGAGGGGAGAGCGAAGATACAAAGGATGATATATACAAAAAAGAGAAATGTTATTATGTACGCTCGTGTGACACACGGGTGGTACATGGCTCCCCCCCTAAAAATGACATATTGTACATGTTAAATAGGGCGTCCTGATCTAGAAAGATGAACTGTAGGCGGTTCATCTAGCAGGAGATAAGCAGGTTTTAGATGATCAATGGAGACCCAGTCTTCTTTGCCATGAATGTTTAGTAGGAATGCTTTTGGATTGCGTCCGATCACAAGGATAGGGCTCGTGTATGGGGGCATTAGTGGTGGCTTGCTAGTGTCGTTGCGTAGGAAGACGTGCATTACAGAGTGAAAGTCTGTCGGTATGTGATGGTTCGCTGGGGTCTTGTAAGTCTGGCGGCATGGAGTAAATTTTCCCACGACGTGACACATGCGCTGGAGATTGTCGGAGGAGGTTGCAGAAGGAAAAAATTTGGCAGGGATTACCAACGGGTTGCCAAACACCTTTTCAGCTGCCGAGACGTCCAGGGCGTATTTAGCAGTGGTCTTTAGTCCCAGGAGGACCCAGGGAAGCTGAGTAAACCAGTTGGAATCCTTGCAGCGGGACATCAAAGCTGCTTTGAGGGTGCGATGAAAATTTTCAATCATTCCATTGGCAGCGGGGTTGTAGGCAGTTGTCTGATGTAGGGTGATGCCCAGGAGATTCGCTAATGATGTCCACAATTGAGAGGTGGAAGTGGTACCCCTGTCAGAAGTAATATGCTCAAGGATACCAAATCTCGCTATCCATCCTGAGAGTAAGGCAGATGTACATGAGGCGGACGTTACAGTTTACATAGAAATGGCTTCAAGCCAATGAGTGGAGCGGTCGATGGCGGTAAACAGGTAACGATGTCCTCGTGATGGGGGTAGGGGGCTTATAACGTCGACGTGAATGTGGGCGAAACGACGCTGAGGTTGAGGAAAGGTGCCCACTCCTGAATCCGTGTGTCAATGTAGTTTGAAAGTTTGGCAAGAAGTACAGGCGCGGACCCAATCCTTAGCATCCTTAGTAATGCCGTGCCAAATGAACTTCGTCTTCAGCACCTGTGCAGTAGAATGGTGCGAAGGATGTGAAAGGCTGTGAATGAAATCAAACACCTGTCGGGGCATGGGAGCAGGAATCCACAGTCGCGATCTACCAGTACTGATGTCACAAAGGAGGGTGGTGTTGGAGTCATCGAAAGGGACGTCTTCCCAACGGAGGGATGTGCAGGTTGTCCTACATGCTTGATACTCTAGATCCTGTCGTTGGGCTTCAGCCAAGGCGTTATAATTCAATCCCAGTTGAACGTCACCAAAGGTACACTTGTCGTACTGGACTGCAAGGCCGTTTTGTTGCAGGCGGTCGAGCACGATGCTCAGGTGACGGAGGTGTTCCTCTTTTAAGGAAGAGAACACAAGTGTGTCGTCCACGTAACATTCATAGAAGGGAGGTCCCCTAAGATGTCATCCATGAGACGTTGAAAAGTGGCCCCAGCATTACAAAGGCCAAAACAGGAGTAATTGAAGGTGTATGACCGAAGGGAGTGGTGATGGCGGTCTTGGTGATGTCTTCTGTGTTCATAGGCACCTGATAATAACCCTTCAGGAGGTGGAGCGTAGAGAAAACCTTCACTTTGTGCAGGTAGGAGGTCACGTCGGCGATGTTTGGGAGAGGGTAGTGATCCGGTTCTGTTTACATGTTCAGGTGCCTGTAATCCCAACACGAACGGAGGGAGCCTTCTTTCTTCAGGACGATGTGTGAGGGTGACGACCATGGTCTGGAGGACTTTTGGTAAAGGCCCATTTCTTCCATTTCGGCGAACGTCTGTTTGGCGGCTGCCAATCGATCCGGTGCCAGACGTCTGAATTTGGTGAAGACTGGGCGTCCCGTCATCTTGATATGGTGATAAATACAGTGTCTAGCAGGAGCCATGGGCGTTTGGCGAAGTTCTGGACGGAAAACTTCTGGGTATGACGTGAGGAGGTGGGCGTAGGCATCCGTGGGCGCGCTGATTGATGTGGAGATCAAGGTTGGAGGGGGCGGGTTGAAGAGGTGTCGACAAGTACGAGTCTGCGTTGACCAATCGTCAGTGTGACGTCAGCAATGAGAAACTTTCAATTAAATCTGCCGTTTCCAAACAATATTGTGAGGTTTTCGTAACCGTAGGTGGGAATCGCAGATCCGTTGGCAGGTATCAGGCGGACGTCGGCAGACTTAGACAGACTACGTCGTGTTCTGAAGAGTTCCCTTGGCAAAAGAGAACGACAAGCACCCATGTCTACCAAAAATCGCACGCCTGTTCTTGCATCATGTGAAAAGAAAAGATTAGAAACACTGGCGATGGCTTACTTACACTTTTTTGGCCACTGACAATCATTGGCGCATTTCTTCGCGGCAACCCCGAATCTGGAGTGGTAGTAGCAAAACTGCGGCCGATAGGCGGCCGTAAGTGGCTGTAGAAATCGTTGGTTGTGGCGCGAACGAGTGGTGGGTGATGGGTGGCTTTATCGCCGCTCCAGCACGTCACGGGGTAGGTGAGTGTGTTATACGGCATTCACGTCAGCTTCGCTTGACATGGAATAGGTGTCTTCTTCGTCAGAAGTGGAGGCGTTGAGGGAGGTCTTGAAGGTCATGAAATGGCTGTCCATAAGGTTGAAGGCTTTGGTCATCAAGCCCTTTATGGGTAAACTATCGACAACGGGTATGGCAGCGCTTACAGGGTCAGGTAAACAGCATACCCAAAGGGCACGAAGTAGGTTCACCTCACGAGGAGAGCTGTCTGTGGCAGGTTGCAGGCGAGCGATACTGGTCATTTCCTAAGGGCGGTTGTTGAGAGAGCTGAGAAAGCTTTGCTATACGGGTGGTTGGTGATGGCGAGAACTGCTGCAGAAGGTATGTTTTGAGGCCGTCATACGCTATTGGGGCGTCTCCTTGTTCACAAAGCCAGTCGGAGATTTCCGGGAAGGTGTCCGTCGGGTA
>NC_090739.1:100410756-100423256 GCF_036898095.1 Palaemon carinicauda | reverse complement strand
GTGGAATATGGAAGATTTAACGGTAATTACTGAGAAAGAGATGAACAGGGGACGGAGAGGGACTCTTTTTGTAGGAGTTTATCCAGTTTAAAATGGCTTAATATAAATAAGGTTAAGAATTACCTTATTACAATTCCATTATCCTAAGAATAAACATTATTATATTCAACTTGTATGAGTATTACTGCTAAATCTGATACAGATGATAAAATCAACATCGCAAGTAACAAAAAATAGAAAAGGCTGTGTAAAAACATGCGGGTAGAGGTAGACGCGAATGATAATGATGAATCTGATGATGGGTGGAATATGAACGATTTCAGCGGTAATTACTAAGAAAGAAGGTGCACGGAGAGGGACTTTTTTGTAGGATTTTATTCTGATTAGAATGGGTTAGTATCAATGAAGGAGGTTAAGGAATAACATTAATTATGGGGATATCTAATGATTGGTAGAATAGGAAAAATTTTAAAGGTTACAACAGAAGACGGAGAGGGACTCTTTTTGTAGGAGTTTATCCAGTTTAGAATGGCTTAATATCAATATGGTTAAGAATTACCTTATTGATAAACTTTCTATTTTAATTACAATCCGGTAAAATATACTTTTTTACTATTACTGGCTCTAATTCACAGCGGTTACTTGACCTCTATCGACTGCCAAGTCCGATAGACATACACTACACTCGTCTGAGGACACACCTGTGTTCCTCCTTCCGCAACGAGGTTTAAGTTATTCCCTAAGAGAGCTGTATCGACAGTGCGCATCACGCAATTGACTGTAGGTCTCCCTAGAGGGTGAGATAAAGGCACTAGGAAAAAAGAAGAAAGTTGAATAAAGTGTTGAGAAAAAATAAAGTTGGATAAAGGTGCTGGGAAAAAGAAGATAGATGAATAAAGTGTTAGGAAGAAATGAAGTTAGTTAAGGTGCAAGGAAAAAGGATATAGATGAATAAATGGTTGGGAGGAAACAAAGTTGGATAGAGACGTAGGAAAAAAGAAAATTTAATAAAGGAGTAGAAAGAAACAGAAAGATTAATACAGTGACAGGAATAGAGACGAATAAATTTATGGGAAGAGGGGGCAAGTAGCTTTTAAGCTTAACAGAGGACCTCTCATATTGAGAGATGGATAAAGAGGTTGGAAAGAACCAGTCTGATGATTAAAGTGATGAGAAGAAACAGAGAAGAAACAGAGGGTTAGGAAGAAATTTAATTATGCCTCAGGAGGTGGGAAGAAACGGAGACAGTTAAAGGGTTGGGAAGAAATGGAAAGTTGAAAATAAGGTTTGAAAATAGAGAATGGTAGACAAAGGTGTGGGAAGGAAGAAAGAGAAGGATAAAACGAAATAGAGGAAGGCGAAGGAAGAACAAGGAAGAATAGCGAAGAGCGAAGCAAAGCCACCTGTAGCTGGTAGTGTGGGTGGTCCAGTGATGTCGAAATAAATGGAGTCTTGGTAAACTCCAAAGTTGGAATGTTTCTTGTAAACTGTGGTGACCGTAACTTATTGGCCCCATCTATTGGTCGGAAACTTTCCCTAAAAAAAATGTGACGTTGAGAAAATACAGGACAAAACGTCATTACTCAAGTGCAAAGGTTAAAAGAATTTCACGGCTGGTCTCTGCCCTTTTTTTCTTGTTTTTTTTTTTTTTTTTTTTTTTTTTTGATGGGGGAAGGGTCGTGGATTTTGTTTTATGGAGATCAAGATGTGTTTCAACTCTCTAGTTTTCTCGAGTTTTAGATGAAAAACTACAATATTGGTAAAGATTACAATACTAACAATGTTAATCGTATGCATTATTATTATTATTATTATTACTAATGTTGATGGTAAGGTTCTTCGTCTTAGTATTATAAAAGCTTGGTAGGATAATTTATCACAACCATTGCTGGTACAAATTCATTATCCTAAGATTAGTCATTATTATACTATACTTCTATGACTGCTATTGCAAAGGATAACAATGATGATAATATTATTACACCAACTAACAAAAAGCAGAAAAATGTAGTGTAAAAACAGGCAGGTAGAGGAAGAGGCGGATGGGGAAAAAGTTGAAAGAAGATAAAGACAAAAAAGAAATAAAACAGAGAAGCGGAGACAGCAGGGAATAGTTGCATGCAGTAGTTGCATGTAAAAGCGACTTTATGAAAGTGAGGCAAGAGAGAGATTCTTTCTTCTCCAGTGAGATTCTTTCTTCTCCAGTGAATAATTTTCCTCGGCTGAAAGAAGTTTCTCAAAATAGCCATCACACCCTTGGGAAGTCTTTAGGGAAGAGAGATTTGCGACAGTCTCGAAGTTGGTCTTGACATCTTCCATTTAATTCATATATATATATTTTTTTTTTTTTTAAAGATCTTGGTCTTTTCAAAGACTACCAGTGAAGAGGATGACGTAAGTTGATATTGGATTTTAATCATGGAAGATAATTGTTTCTACATATTTCGGTGGGCATTACTTCTCAATAGATATAATGTCTGTTATTTTAGGCAAATGTAAAGGTTGATGGTTTTAATAAGTCCTTCAAAAGAAAAAGTCATAATAATTGCCTATTTATATTTTTCTAGGAATGATTGATTAGTCCTAATTACTTTAATGATCTTGAATGTTTATTTCATCTAAAAACTGAAATGATTTCAATTTATGAATGATTACTTCTGCAAAACTTCCGTGAAGCAAAATCACAATAAGTTAGATGGTTCTTTTTTATTATCCAAGTTTTGTTACTGAACATAACATTTTATATGAAAACGAATATGTTGCCTTTTGAAATTATTGTTGGATCAGAGGCTAAATTAACTTTTAGGTTGAAAAAATGCAAAAGAATTGTAGATGAAATATTTTAAGATTTTTTGTTATTTTGTATGCTACCATTCATGGCAAATCTACCAAAATAAGGTATAAATTTCATTATTTATGAATTCTCCTTTGGATGCCTAGGAATAAATAATACAAACAATCACAAATACTGTAAACAAAAACATTTTTACCAGATTACGAGGAACCAGATGCCTAGAAAACCCAGCAGCCATAAATGATAAAGAGCAGAAGCGTTATGGAAATCCAATTGGGAAATATATTAAAGACCTTTGCATGAAAATGGCAAAACTGTGCATTATGAGTCTCATAATGGTTATGTCAAGCAGTGCTAGGCTGGTTTGAGTATGCCATAAAGAGGCCTTAATATTCTCTTAGCCTTCATAGTAACGTAAGGAAAAGCCTCGTCGGTTTAAGAGGAGGAACACACTAAATAGGAAAAATTTTTAAGGCTTTTTGCTCTGGCCATTCGAAAGGGAAGCAAAAGTTTCCTAATGGTTCTTTTATGCGAAAATTATCAAAATTATGACCTGATCTGCACTTGGGTCCACATATTTCCTTTTTTGGGCTCAAGCCATGTCGTCCTGATGGAAGTTCCTATAGGGTAGCTTCCTAGGGTATATTACAACTACGGCGATATTCCCAGAGAATTTACCTTAAGGTACCCAGAATTCTAACTCCTGGAGCGAATATCCCTAATGAAAGTACCAGGGATATCGCGAAATATCAGAGGACGTATTCTTGACACGCCACATGGCAATCTGCACCTCGAACAGAGATAACACTTCGAAGGGGTCAATTGGCAAGAAAACGAAAACGAGAAAGAAAAAGGAGATCTGTTCGCAAGGCTCTCTCTTCTCCCGTTTCGTAAGCGTGCATTGCGCCGATCCTGGCGCCATCTGTATTCCTTTTTGCGTAGCTTAACAACTCGGTGTTTTTTCCTGTGTTTCTCGCAAAATCTTGGATTTAATCGCTTTATTATGCTTTCTCCAACTTCGTCTGCCTCTGATAAGTTGAGTATTATTTCTTTTATGTATAAATGTAGGCTCTTGGTAATTTTTATAGTGATTAATAGTAATAATCTTTGTTACAAGAGCCGTTGCCTACCGGAGGCATCCTGGACGCTGTCGCTCGCTAGGTATGAGTTTTAGTTAGCCAGAGCGACGTTCCCGGCTGTTTTGCTTTAATAATTTTAGCTATTTAGCGTTACATAGGATTTCCTTATTCGTGCTTTTAGTATTATTTGTTTTGGCGAAGTATTCGCCAATTCTGGCCTACGCTAGACCATGTAGCCTAGTCGTTGGCCCTAGTACTTTCCTGCATGATTTTTGGATTTCCGAGTGTTTTAAAATATTATTGAAGCTTTAGGCAGTTTTATACATTTAAGATTATATTGATTATTTCCAAGATAGTATACGAGTGAGTTTCGGTGATTTAGGTAATCGATTCTCTTGGTGCCTAGGCTAAGTTGCCTATGGAGCCTTAGTATACTTTCTCATACTCCCCGGTTGCTTTCTTTTCTTCGGAGAAGGTATGCAATCCCTTTCCCTCTGTTTAAGCCTTGGGCTTAACCCTAGTGGTTTATCTGAATTAACTTTCGATAGGAACGAAGTGGTGAGGGTGAGAACGGGTGTAAGAAATGAGTTAGCGGCTAGAGTGGATATGAATGTGTTGAGGTGGTTTGGCCATGTGGAGAGAATGGAAAATGGCTGTCTGCTAAAGAAGGTGATGAATGCAAGAGTTGATGGGAGAAGTACAAGAGGAAGGCCAAGGTTTGGGTGGATGGATGGAGTGAAGAAAGCTCTGGGTGATAGGAGGATAGATGTGAGAGAGGCAAGAGAGCGTGCTAGAAATAGGAATGAATGGCGAGCGATTGTGACGCAGTTCCGGTAGGCCCTGCTGCTTCCTCCGGTGCCTTAGATGACCGCGGAGGTAGCAGCAGTAGGGGACTCAGCAGTATGAAGCTTCATCTGTGGTGGAAATGTGGGAGGTTGGGCTGTGGCACCCTAGCAGTACCAGCTGAACTCGGCTGGGTCCCTGGTTAGGCTGGAGGAACGTAGAGAGTAGAGGTCCCCTTTTTGTTTTGTTTCTTGTTGTTGTCGGCTACCCCCCAAAATTGGGGGAGGTGCCTTTGGTATATGTATGTATGTACAACTATATTGGGGTGTTACTGTACCTTCCTGTTCCAGTAAGTCTGGCTTCAGAGAGGGGCAGAACATCAGAGTTTTTTAGTCTGAGTCTGTGTTTGTTTGGCTTGGGGTAGAGTCTCCCTCGCTAGTCTGACGCAGACATAGGAGGCTTAGCCTCCTTAGGTCACTCCCGAAGGTTTCTGTACGAGATGATTCCTTCTTTTGTGATCTAGCAGACTAGTCCTTGTTGCTGTTCTTGGTGGGAGGATAAGATCCTTTCCCTGGGAGTAGCAACACCTTCCTTGCTTTGGTTCAGTGGGGGTTGGCAAGTATTGCAGGCCTCCCTCCTTGGATCTCCCTTAGGCTAAGATGAGTTTTCTTGGCTGCGGGTGATTCTTTACTAAAGCAAGGTTGGTAGGACCCTCTTTGTCCCTTCCCCCTCTATCTCTGTAATGGCCTAGCCATTACAGTACTGTACGTCATTCTACATCTGGACCTAGTATAGGTTAGGATGTGGAATTGACTCAGTCCCTTGCCGGCCGGCACACTCTGCCGGCCGGCAAAGGTCTTCTGCTTTGAGTGCTGCCCAGACCGCCCTTGGTCCCTTATCCATGTCTGTCTGTAGAGCCAGACGGCATTGGTCAGGAAGCCTGAATTAGATTCCCCCCTTCCTTATATGCACTCTTTCGGATTGCCGGGCTTGGAGGTAGTATACTCTCTTATCCTGGCATCCATTCTGTTTTCTTCTAGTGCTGTTCCCGACCCGGCTGCCGGGGTATGTGGCCGGCAGCCGGGCAGTCGAAGTTCTCTGGTTCTTTTGCTGCTGGCCGGCATCGGTTGTTTACCTTTGCCGGCCGGCTATTGTCACGCCCTTGTCTGCCGGTCGCTATGAGCGGTGGCCGGCAGCCGGGTGCTACCTTGTGTAGTTGCCGGCCGACATTGGCTGTTGCCGGCCGGCTGTTACTGCCGGCCGGCACATGCATTTGAACCAGCGTTCTGCCGCCTTATAGCTGTTAAGTAGTATACTTTAAAGCTAGTTATGGTGTGTGCCGGCCGGCGCATTACCTTCTATACTGTACCAGTATTCTTCAGTATAGCATATACTGTAGGGAGAAAACTATAGTATAGTATTGGTACAACACTGTGTTTTCTAACACTTTTGTGTTGTCTTGCACAGCCCTTTGATGTTGCCTTACAGATAAGAAAGTGAGTTCTTTCTTGTCTATTATCCGGTATTTTAAAATCATATCTTAGGTGTGAGCTCCACCTGTTTCCTCTGGAAATTTTTCATTGGTTACTCTAGGACAGATTAACCATACGATCTTATTATCTGGAAGGCTGCAACAATTGGTTGTGCGGGAAACACAAGTGTGTGTCTTTCCTTTCTGATTTGTTATGCTAAACTGTGCATATCCAGTGATACGTAGTTCACTTGATACTCATGGAAATTTATTCTCTTTACAGGAGGACCATCCGAAGTGCGGAAGTGTTTTCTGCAACGTCCGCAGTAAGAACTTCTGCGGACATGAGTTATATAGGAGGCACACAGCATGCGCTGTCTCCAAGGGTGATCTCCGGTATTGGGACCCTCAGGTATGTACCGTGTGCTCTAACCTGATTACTGAGGCTTTTGATTCCCCTAGGACGGCGGAATCAAGGGATATAGCAAGGGAGAAGCTTCGTACCTGGGTAAGGGGCTTCCAGAAGAACACCTCTGGACCTTATCTTCCAAGTGAGAAGATGAGGGCTTACCTTTTCCCTAGGGCATCAGCTGATGCAGTGATTCCCCAGCCTCAAGAGGAGATCCCCCTAGTTCAGATCCCGGTGGATGCTGAAGTCGCGGTCGCCTTGCAAGACATCCAGTTGGACGACAGGATGTCAGACGTGTCCGAGCGTCTGGAGGAAGACCTCCTGGCAGAAGGCCAGGATGAAAATCAAGCCCCAGACATTGTAGAGGAAGAGGCCGACAAGGTGTCGGCTGCTCCGGTTCAGATCCCTGAACCTATTCCCTCAACATCGTCCGCTCTCCCACAGGCCCTCTCCTCCATTGTTGGAATGATCCAACAAATGCAGAAGGAGAATAATGAGAAGGCGGCTGCAATGGAACTGCAGATGCAGAAGCTTGCAGCATCACGTGGGCCCCAGAAAAGGCTCAATGTGAAAGACCTTCCCTTGTGCTCAGATGCTAACCCGTGGAGATATGCTGAGCACATGCCGATGACGATTGGAAAGATCGTCGTGTCGGATAAGTTGGGTTCAGTTCCCCTAGAGGAGGTGGAATTCTGGCCCAGCAAAGGGTCATATCCGGACTGTTATGTCCGGTTGAGGAAGGAACCAGCTTCAAAGGAGGAGACAGAGCCGAAGGAGGTCATAGTGATGGACCATGCTAAGGCTCAAGCTTTGCTTTCATCTTCGATGAAAGAGAGGGGCTTCACGAACTCAAAGGTAGCTGCATTGAGTAAGAAGCTCCCTTCCTTTGTGTCCTCTCCTGCTAGAGCCTTCCCCTTTTTGCAGAAAGAGTTTGCGGCGGTGTTAAAAGCAGTCGAGGCTGGCAAGCCTTGCCCCTCCTTGGAGGAGTGTAAACCCTTGTCGCTGTCCCTACCTATGGACCACAAGGACTGGAAGGACGTCCATCTTACCTTCTCAGTCGGTAAGTTGGAGGCTGATATTGCCGGACGTCAGTTCGGTGAGAACCTCCCTAAGCTGTCTGACTTTCTTTTGCGGAGAGAGCTCGAGACAAAAGAAAGACTGGCGGCCTCAATGTCTCTTCAGACCACTCTTGAGACGATGGCAAGTGACCCCAAGGTCCATGAAATGTTCATGGTAGTGGCCAAGACTCATCTGGCCACAGTGACGAAGGATCTTTACAGCTTCGTCAGGGCGAGGAGAGCTTGTAGGGAGTTCGTGTTCACCTCGGCTATGGTGAGGCACGAGCCAAGGAAACTAATCTCCTCCAACATTTGGGGCAAAGACCTTTTCCCTAGCGAATCGGTCAAAGAAGTTGTTGATAAGGCCGCCATGGAGAATAGAAACCTTCTCCAGAAGTGGGGCCTGTCTATCAAGAGAAAGTCTTCCCCGGATGAGGGTCCCCAACCAAAGAGGAAGACTAAGAGGACTAGGCTACCGTCTCGGCCAGCCAAGCCATTTACACAGCAACAGCAATTGCCGATGCCTTCAGTGCCCCAGATGGTGGCACAAACCCCGACCACATTCCAGTGGGTACCCCAGGCCGTGTCGACACAGTCCCTGGCATTCAACCCAACGTTCGAAAGGGCAGTCAACTTCCTTTCGAGCAAAGCCTAGAGGAGCAGCCAGAGGCTCGTCTAGGCGCCCCTCAAGGGGAAGGGGATTCAGGGGTGGTCGCGGTCAGGGAGGCAAGACCTCAGGACAGCAGTCCAAGTGAGATGATACCGGTAGGAGGGAGACTCCAAAGTTTTCAGGATCGGTGGACCTTCGATCCCTGGGCCCACAGCCTACTCAAGAATGGACTGGGCTGGAGCTGGTACAGCACTCCACCCCCGTGCCCTCAGTTTTTCCAACACTCCACCCCCGTTCTGGAGGAGTACATCCAAGAACTGTTGGAGAAAAAAGTGATCCGAAGGGTGAAGTCCATCAAATTCCAAGGGAGGCTGTTTTGTGTTCCCAAGAAAGACTCGGAAAAACTCAGAGTCATTCTGGACTTGTCGCCACTCAACAAGTTCATAGTGAACTGCAAGTTCAAGATGCTAACACTGCAACACATAAGGACCTTACTGCCCAAGAGGGCATATACCGTCTCCATAGACTTGTCAGACGCCTATTGGCACGTTCCAATCAACCGTCGACTCTCCCCCTACCTAGGGTTCAAGCTACAACGAAGACTATACGCCTTCAGAGCCATGCCATTCGGGCTAAATATAGCTCCAAGGATCTTCACGAAGCTTGCGAGCGTAGCTCTCAAACAATTACGCCTAAAGGGAATTCAGGTGGTAGCCTACCTGGACGACTGGCTGGTGTGGGCAGCATCCAAGACAGAATGCTTGCAAGCTTCCCTGCAGGTGATCCAGTTCCTAGAGTATCTAGGCTTCAAGATCAACAGAAAAAAGTCTCGACTTTCTCCATCTCAAAAGTTCCAGTGGTTGGGAATCCACTGGGACCTAATGTCACACCAATTCTCCATCCCGGCGAAGAAAAGGAAGGAGATAGCTGGTTCTGTCAAGAGACTTCTAGATTCCGAAAGGATATCAAGACGCGAACAGGAGAGAGTACTGGGTTCTCTCCAGTTTGCTTCGGTAACAGACCCGGTGCTAAGAGCACAGCTAAAGGATGCAACCGGAGTTTGGAGAAGTTATGCATCAAACGCGCGAAGAGATCTGAGAAGACCAGTTCCGCTTCATCTACGTACTCTTCTCAGGCCTTGGTCCCAAGCCAGACATCTAAAGAAGTCGGTACTTCTTCAGCCACCTCCCCCGTCGGTGACGATTCACACAGACGCCTCGAAGGAGGGGTGGGGAGGTCACTCTCATCGGAAAAAGGCCCAAGGGACTTGGTCCAATCTATTCAAGACCTTTCACATAAACTTTCTAGAAGCTATGGCAGTGCTCCTTACCTTAAAGAAAGTCTCCCCGCGTCACTCGATCCACATAAGGTTGGTGTTGGACAGCGAGGTAGTTGTGAGATGCTTGAATCGACAAGGATCAAGGTCGCCACCTCTCAACCAGGTGATGTTGGCCATCTTCCGATTGGCGGAAAAGAAGAAGTGGTACCTGTCGGCAGTTCTCCTTCAAGGAGTGCGCAATGTGACAGCGGACGCTCTATCCAGGTTCACACCGATAGAGTCGGAATGGTCCCTAGACGCAGGATCGTTCTCCTTCATCTTGAGTCAAGTCCCAGAACTGCAGATAGACCTCTTTACGACGAAAGACAACAAGAAGTTGCCCCTGTACGTGTCCCCGTACGAGGACCCCTTAGCGGAAGC
The DNA here is from genome assembly GCF_036898095.1 of Palaemon carinicauda. NCBI lineage: Eukaryota > Metazoa > Arthropoda > Malacostraca > Decapoda > Palaemonidae > Palaemon > Palaemon carinicauda. Next base: position 100,413,353 of record NC_090739.1, on the reverse strand, counting down.
AGTGGACGCGATGTCTCTCGACTGGAACAGATGGTCCAGGATTTATCTGTTCCCTCCTCACAACCTTCTGTTGAGGGTCCTCAACAAACTGAGATCCTTCAAGGGGGTAGCGGCAATAGTGGCCCACAAGTGGCCGAACAGCGTGTGGTTCCCCCTGGCATTAGAACTACGGTTGAAGTTTCTACCGCTACCAGATCCAGTTCTGACCCAGCGAGTCCAGAAGTCGACTGTCTGCGCTTCATTACAGAAAACCCGGACCCTGCAGCTCATGATTTTCTCTCCCTAGCAGTGAGAAAGCGTTTCGGGATTTCGAAAGCCAGCATAGACTTCCTAGAGGAATATAAGTGCAAATCTACTAGAAGGCAATATGAGTCATCTTGGAGAAAATGGGTGGCCTTTGTCAAGGCAAAGAATCCGCAGGAGATCTCGACGGACTTCTGCTTATCTTTCTTCATCCACCTCCATGGTCAAGGGTTGGCAGTTAACACGATTTCAACGTGTAAGTCTGCTTTGACAAGACCCATTCTATATGCCTTCCAGGTCGACCTCGCTAACGAGATCTTTAATAAAGTTCCGAAAGCCTGCGCTAGGCTCAGACTTTCAGCACCTTCAAAGCCCATTTCATGGTCTTTAGATAAAGTTCTTCATTTCGCTTCTCTGTTGAACAATGAGGAGTGTGCGTTAAAGGATTTGACCCAAAAAGTTATTTTCCTATTTGCACTCGCGTCCGGGGCCAGGGTTAGTGAGATTGTAGCCCTCTCGAGAGAGGAAGGTCGTGTTCAGTTCCTGGATGGGGGAGAACTGAACCTGTTTCCGGATCCTACGTTTCTCGCCAAGAATGAGTTACCCACCAACAGGTGGGGTCCCTGGAGAATCTGCCCTCTGAAAGAAGATGCATCTCTATGTCCAGTAGAATGCCTAAAGGTCTATCTTCGTAGAACTTCAGACTTCAAGGGTGGTCAACTATTCAGGGGAGAAACATCAGGCTCAAATTTATCACTGAAACAACTCAGGGCGAAAATCACATATTTTATTCGCAGAGCGGATCCTGACAGTACACCCGCAGGTCACGATCCGAGGAAAGTTGCCTCATCCTTAAATTTCTTTAATTGTATGGATTTTGAATATCTTCGTTCATACACTGGCTGGAAGTCTTCCAGAGTGTTCTTTCGCCACTATGCGAAGCAAGTGGAGCAACTAAAGAGATCTGTGGTAGCAGTGGGTTGCGTCGTTAACCCTGCTGTTTAACTCTGCGAGGAACAGTGGTTTTAATTGGGACGATTAATTCCAGGGTGAGTGTGTAGTTACATACTGTGTTACAAACTAAGTGAGGGCACCGAGTTGCCCACGTTGACTGTTCCACTTCCAAAGGTGAACCTGGCATAAGTGCAGACATGTGTGCCGAGCGTTTCTAACGCTAATGTGACTGATTAGTAATACAGACTTTTATGACTTTGATACCTCGGTATGTTAAAAGTGGCACTAATGTTTTTCTTTCAGATAAACAAGTTTCTGTTTAATATCATACTTATGCTTAAAGTTTTGGCTATCCTCCTCTTATATATATATATATATATTTGTTGTTAACCTGTCTATTTATTGTCTGTCAATAAACTTGTTCTTGAGAACCTTGCGTCTCCTTCACCTGTGTCAATTTATTGGTATAATTGAGCATTCATTCTATGTATATTTATCTGGGATAATTCTAATAGATTGTTCCTTTATGCAAGCTAATGTTGCATTGGTTTATGCTTTCCCTTAGCGGGAGGACTCCATCCCATAAGGGGACGGTGGCGGATTTACAAGTTTCCTCCTATGCGTATATAAACCTTTGTCCAATACAAGTATTGAGTGGAGAACTGGTCGATATTTCACATTGACGCAGTGGTTCTTTACAAACTATGCTTTACTATATTGGCTTGCCTGGTATTCATACATAGGTATATGTACTCTTCGAGACTTTTCCAGAGTCTAGTAGGACTCTTCCCTGTAGGGGGCAGGAAGCTCTAACATGGTTTATGGTTAGTTGAAAAGATGTATAACGGTAACATCTTAGGTCTCTAGGTTTAGTCGACCGGGGAAATACCTCTGGGGAGTACGGCACGTTCTGAGAATCCACAGATACAGTAATGCTCTGGTATACTTCCATCAGGACGACATGGCTTGAGCCCAAAAAACGGATTTTGAGCGAAGCGAAAAATCTATTTTTGGGTGAGATGGCCATGTCGTCCTGATGGACCCCGCCCCTTCCCTTTCTATGAAAGGGCTGTAGGACCCCTCCCTACATACAGTATCTGTAGCACCTCGTGTATCGCTACAAGGAATACAGATGGCGCCAGGATCAGCGCAATGCACGCTTACGAAACGGGAGAAGAGATAGCCTTGTGAACGGCTCTCCTTTTTCTTTCTCGTTTTCGTTTTCTTGCCAATTGACCCCTTCGAAGTGTTATCTCTGTTCGGGGTGCAGATTGCCATGTGGCGTGTCAAGAATACGTCCAATGATATTTCGCGATATCCCTGGTACTTTCATTAGGGATATTCGCTCCAAGAGTTAGAATTCTGGGTACCTTAAGGTAAATTCTCTGGGAATATCGCCG
>NC_090739.1:100403256-100405756 GCF_036898095.1 Palaemon carinicauda | reverse complement strand
CAAGTCAAATCTGATCTGTTATGCTTCCAAAGATGATAGGCTTCATGCTTCTTCAAATAAGCACGCTACAATCATCATTGAAACATGGTTTGTCCTTCACTTGGTACCTTAGCACACGAGAAGGGATACTCCTATCACTATCAATTATATTGACTAGATTCTCATTTAAAGGGGCAACAAGATCAACATTACTATACAACTGTGACCAAATCAAGCCCAAAGGATAACTCAAAATCCAATTCCAGTCTGCTGGTGATTTCATATAAATCTTAAATGATTATGATACATCAGGGACAGGCTGATGAGTCTTCACTACTGATGAAATAACGGCATGATCAGATGTCCCAACTGGAGAACCAAACTTACTTGTTATAAACGCCAGGGGAGTCAGTGTATACAAGGTCAAAGCAGTTACCAGACCTGTGAGTAGCTTCACTTATGATTTGCTCATAGCCTGATTCAGAGACTAAGTTTAAAGCTCTTTAGCCATGGTGATCGGTAGGAGAAAACAAAATTTAACCACTCCCTATGGTGAGTACAAAAAAGACAAAAGAGGCCTTACTATCACCTTCTTATATCTTAGCCATATTGGCAAGAAGACAATCGAAGATATAATCATCCATATCTGAATTCCGGTAGATTGAACATAAATAGAAGTTGTTATGCCTGCCACAAACTTTTATTACCTGAATATCATGACATCCACATTCACAGCAGGACTTATGAGGAGCAGGGTACTTCCCCTAGCCATGGGAATGACATCCCGTTTCAAAATTATTGGCTTCTTAAACCCAGTTATAAGGAGCTCAGATAAGTGCTTCATATTAGAATTCAAAGTTTCCTAGCCCAAAAGAATATCATACTGTCTGGACGCAACTGTAAGATCTTGAATATCTGCATGAAGACCACGAATATTGCATTAAAAATGCACTGGTCCCGGATTTTGCTCAATGTCTCCAGACAGCATAAGAATTAATGGTAACAAAAAAGATTCATCACTTGAAAACTAAATTAAAAAGAATGATAACAAAAACAATATGTACAGAAATATGAATAAAGGGATTGATCAAACCCAAAGGCTATAGAAGAAAAGTCGGAAAAACTGGTCAACATGGAGGAGCCGATACACCATGCAAGGCTAAATATCTCCAGGATAGCCACTTCAACTAAAGGGAGGACAGTAAGGACGGTTTTGAAAAGAAAAAGAAACAGATAAGGAAAAGACAACCTCCCGATAAACCACTAGGCTTCCATGGCCCTTCTATTAAGTCTACCCAACACACTATTTAAATAAAATAAGAGGAAGAAAAAAAATAAGATAGATTGGTTTGCCTCAGTGTACCTCATGCAAGAGAACTCTAACCCAAGACAGTGGAAGACCATGGTACAGATGCTATGGCACTACCCAATACTAGAGAACAATGGGTTGATTTTGGAGTGTCCCTTCTCCTAGAAGAGCTGCTTACCATACCTAAAGAGCCTCTTCTACCCTTACCAAGAGGAAAGTAGCCATTGAACAATTACAGTACAGTATTTGGCTCTTTGAGCGAACAAGAATTGTTTAGTAATCTCAGTGTTGTTAGGTGCATAAGGAAAGAGGAGAATGTGTAAAGAATAGGTCAATCTATTCGGTGTATGTGTAGGCAAAGACAAAATGATCAGTAACCAGAGTGAAGGGTCTAATATATTACTGTCAGTCCAGTCAAAGGATCCAATAACACTCTAGCGATAGTATCTCAACGAGGTGGCTGGTGGCCTGGCCAGCATACCATTAATAAATCATTAAAAGGACCTCACTCTGCTTTGGTACACCTAGCAATGCTTTGACACTGAAAGACATAACACTACTTTAGCACATTACGAGGACCTGGCACACTTTTGACACATTTAAAGGACCGAGGCTGTTTTGATTTGTCACATGAGACCCTTGCACTTTTTCTGCATATTAGAAGAACCCTGCACTGCTTCTGCCCATTTAAGAGGACATAACACCTATAGCACATAAAGAGGATCTAATCTTATTTCAACACATTAAGAGGATGAAGCACTGTTTTGACATATTAAGAGGAGGGTAGCGCTGTTTTGAGGCCTTTGCACTCTTTTGTCCCATTCACAGATACTTTCACTGTTTTAGCATTTCAAGTCCGTAACATTTTTTAGACATTATTAGCTAAGGCTAAAGTACTCATTAAATTTTGATGGCAAACGTGACTAACAAACGACAGACCAAAGGACCCACTATGCACAGAGGGAGACAGAAATTTCAACATTCTCTCTCTCTCTCTCTCTCTCTCTCTCTCTCTCTCTCTCTCTCCCTCTCCCTCTCTCTCTCTCTCCTCTCTCTCTCTCTCTCTCTCTCTCAAATTAATTAATTAATCTGAAATAACTTTTAGGTCCTTCACCATTCTTCACCAGGTAAGAATACTCAGCTTTTCATGTTGTTGTTGTAATAGTTTTGTATGCCCCCTCCAATATCATATGAATATGCAATAAAAGGCCG
>NC_090739.1:100380756-100390756 GCF_036898095.1 Palaemon carinicauda | reverse complement strand
AAATTTCAATTCTGCATATTTGATTTATTCAATCACTTAATTACATATCCTACCGCATCTTTCCTTTGAGGGTGTATACTCTCGTCGTAGACTGAAGCCCAAATGAATTCGTCTAAAGCGGAGATAAAAGTCAAGTGGAGCATCTATATTATTGTATGCCAACCATTTATGAATACTGCAACATTCCTTGGAGGTCAATTACAAGCGAAAATGGACCATACTTTCAGATTTAGATAATACAAAACTATAGATAATGTTGACGTAAAAGAAAAAAAAAATTTGTATTCAACCAAATGACAATGATTTGTTTTTATTATCCTTTTTTTATTTTAGCTATACTGAAATGAAAAAAAAAAAATTCGTTGTTTTGGTATCTTTGCATGAATATGATGATCGGAATATACGGAAATCCCGTTCCTCTGGTGCACTTTATATACCGCCAAGGCGAGGAAGCCTAAAATATCATATGCTAACGTGAGAATTCCTCCAGACAAGACAATGGAGTGCTGTAGCCTGTTGAAATTGTGCGAATTTGTGACAGTAGAGTGTATGTTCGTTTATTTGAATTTCTCCTCGAGACAACATGGTAATGCATACGAGGCTTCTCGAAAATTGTATTCTTGTCTGCACGATTTGTTTCAAAGACACAAAGCGTGCAATCATATCATCTCTATTTTCCTATCACATGCACATGTCATAATAAATCAGTCATAAACCTTTCAACAAGATGTACAAAGTTGTACAAATATCTTTCTCACTTGATAAGGAATCTGAACATTTTGCCACTACTGTAGTGTATATATATATATATATATATATATATATATAAATATATATAAATATATAAATATACATATATATATATATATATATATATAAATATATATAAATATATAAATATACATATATATATATATATATATATATATATATGTATATACAGATATATTCACTTTCATGAATGTATAGAGATAAATAAACAAATGAATAGATATGTGTACGTGTTTGTATAAAGTGTGTGTATGGGTGGGTAGGTATCAAAATACAAGCAGGCACACTTTTCTGAAAGCGGTTCATAATAAAACGAATATCTATCTGTATTGAATACAACCAAATCTGATTCATAATAAAACGAATATCTATCTGTATTGAATACAACCAAATCTGATTCAAAGTAAAAATTAAATTTTAAATCGAAGAGAGAGAGAGAGAGAGAGAGAGAGAGAGAGAGAGAGAGAGAGAGAGAGAGTGTTCCTCCTTCTGAACCAAAAAGTCCAGCGTGTAGAATTCTGAATTGAAAATCAAAAAGCCTCCATTGGATTGCAAAGCGAATATTGGCAGTAAAATTCTTATGTAAAAAATAAAAAAAATAAAATAAACTGGCACAGGATAGTGGGAAAATCTAATTTATCGGAGCAAAACAAAACTTTATATTCAGAAACAATGTAGAGAGAGAGAGAGAGAGAGAGAGAGAGAGAGAGAGAGAGAGAGAGAGTAAAATATTGTTGGGAAACGAGTCTCTTTCTTTTTAATTATTGAATGGAATTATGGCTAATTAATCCCGGGGGCTGAACGCTTGTGGCTCTGTGTTATTGTTTTGAAAGATTTTCTTGTTTTCAAAGTTTATTTTTACTTTTATTTTTATCATCATTATTTTTATTGCTTTAAGTCTTTCGTATAGACATGCTCACAATTATATCTATATCCATATATATATATATATATATATATACATATATTAGTATATGTTTATACATTATACATATATACATATATTATATATATATATATATATATATATATATATATATATATATATATATTATATATTATATATATATATATATATATATATATATATATACATATATAGACATTATATATATTTATACATACATACATACATATATGTTTGTGTAAGTGTGTGTGGTGCGTGTTACTATAATTACTGGGAAAATCTGCATTTCCAAGGACATGTTGCAATTTCGATTACGATGAAATATATACTAGATTATTGGCTACATATTCAAATTTGTGTGAGTGAGAATTACATATTCAGGCATAAAATTTAGATAAACAACAGAGGTTTTTTTTTATATATAGCTGGGAACAAGAATCAGAGTTTTATATTGGTGTACCTAGTGGAAATTGCTGTGCAAGTAAAGTCATAAATAGGCATAAAACGCTGCAAAAGCAATTTTAAGTGAGCAAAACAAGGATTTTTTTTTTCATTTAAAAATCATTATTTTAAAAATATGTTTTTCTCTAGAGATGTAGAATACTTAGACTTAAATTTAAATAAAAAAGTTACCAATAGTAAATAAATATCAAAGAAAGACTGCATGTATACGTGAGAAATCTTCGTATTAGAGGAGCAAAAGTTAGCTGGCGCAGGAAACACTCTTAATATGTTTCACTAACAAAAGCTGTTAAACACTACAAGCAAAAGACTGGGTGAGACCAACGACTCACAATAAATTATGAGGGTACAAAATTTGGCGTCAGAGTTTATTCTAGAGTTTTGTGGAGAAAAACGATAAATTTCTTCCCAACAAAAGACTAATTAGCTTTCAGAGGCAACGAGAAAAGATTAATGTGGCTTTAAGGGATCATTCCAATTGTTCACTTTGGTTCAATATTCTAAGCAAGTTCAACAAACACACTCATATCTGTATCAATACATACATGCATGCATACATTCATACTTATATATATATATATATATATATATATATATATATATATATATATATATATATATATATGTATATATATACTAGTGTACGCAACCAGTAAATTGACAACTAAATATTTAGATAGAATGTACACACACGCACCCCATGCTCACTAGGGTATGACTACTCCCTATCCCCATACACGAGGGACAGGGAGGGCTGGACGGGACCGGAATATATATATATATATATATATATATATATATATATATATATATATATATATATATATATATATATATACATATATATATATATATATATATATGTATATATATATATATATATATATATATATATATATATATATATATATATATATAAATGCAATGATATAAGTTGGAAGAATGTTATATGGTAATACTTGTGTAATTTTTCCCTGATACAGAGAGAGAGAGAGAGAGAGAGAGAGAGAGAGAGAGAGAGAGAGAGAGAGAGAGAGAGAGAGAGATATTCTTAATCCTATATCCTATTTACAGATTTTGGAAATTCCTCTCATCTATAACGTCACTTATCGTCCGAACAATTTTTTTTTTTTTCAATTTGATTGAAATGAAGACTTGTGATACGTAGTGTTCTCCCATTTCCTTGCTTTTCTAGTTTATTCACATATAGCTTCCTATTATATATATATATATACATATATATATATATATATATATATATATATGAAAATCAATATAATATTTTTCTCAAATAGAAATTAATTTCTATCTCATAAAAGGATCGAACCTTAGCCCTTTCAAATGAAAGTCAAGGTCGCTACCAATCATACCGCCAGTCTCTAAAAGAAGTCTGAGCCTAAGTGCTAACTGCATTTCAGGAATTACCTGAAACTGGTATGAGACTGATGTCTTGCCAGGTAAATCCTGAAATATGGTTAGCACTTGGGTTCCGACTTCTTTTAGAGACTGGTCGCATGATTGGTAGCGACCTTGCCTTTCATTTCAAAGGGCTAATGTTTGCTCCCTGTATGAAATAGAAATTTGTGTATATATATATAATATATATACAGTATATATATATATATATATATATGTGTGTGTGTGTGTGTGTGTGTGTATTTATACGTGACACACATATAATGTATATATATATATATATATATATATGCATATACTGTAAACCCGATAGCTACAACCCCGAAGCCAGAACCCGAGTCGCCAGGTAACCAACACACCCAACATCCGGACAGCCATGATCCCTCCCTACAACTGGGTCCAACTCGGCCCATAACCATCTCGGCCCATTCAATGTAGCCAACTCGGCCCATTTTTGACAGGTCAGATCAGATCAAATGAAGTCGTCCAGTATAGCTTTTGCAACAGCACACGCACAGCAATATCACGCAATGATAGGTGTAAAGGTTTTATTATTCATTTCCAAACATTATTTAATGGCTATAATAACAACTGCATTTAGAAACAATTATTGGACAACTCGTTTCCCTAAACATTATAAATCCTTTGGTTGTTGTTATAATTGTTTGAAAAGAAAGAAATACTGAGAGAGAGGGGACCGGATGGAGGGAGATACACACGCACACGTACATACAGAGAGAGAGAGAGAGAGAGAGAGAGAGAGAGAGAGAGAGGCTGGTTAGGAACCTTCTTTATACAAGCACTTAAGTTTCTCTTAAGTGCCTCATTGCCTCATTGTAATAGTTGTTTCGTATATGTAGTTCAAGGCTTTGAATAATTTTCGAAACTGAACCATAGCTTATATAATTGATATGGTTACGAACCTACTGCTAGACTTCAAGCAGCTAGGACAACATGGCTGACCAGTGCTTGATATGCTGTGAAACTGTCCGTCCCCGTCAGGTAAGAAGATTTACCTTTAAAGTAAATAAATAGTACTCCAATGACATATATTTTAATTTGTATAGAATTTTGGCATTATGCCAGTCACTGGGGTACTAAGGCCATTCAGCGCTGAAATAGAAATTGACAGTAAAAGGTTTGAAAGACTTAACAGGAGGAAAACCTCGCAGTTGCACTCTGAGACAATTGTTAGGTGTTTGTGGACAGTAAGAAGGAAATGTCATATATTAACTTTGTACTCACAATGTCATGTGTAACGTGTTCTTTACATATGACAGGAAGCACTGCAATGTGATGGATGTAGCTACTGGCAGCATCGGACCTGTGGAAGTGGGATCACCCGGGAGCAATACAGGGCTGCTGTTAAAGAAGGTTATATTGACTGGATGTGTCACATGTGTATTCAAGAAAATCAGAGTCCGAGGGAAACTTGTGTAGTTTCGAGCGCAAACACGGAATATTTTGAGGATGCAGTGGCAATGAGTAATGTGAATACCGAGAGTCTAGATTCATTTGAAGGTGGAGTGTCAAATATCAGTGGTGCTTCTTCAATTGAGGATCCTACGCCAATGGTAATGTCTCCCTCAAGGGAGACAGTAACATATGAAAAGATTGAATCATCTTCACAAAGAGGAAATTCGAAACTTATTGACAGCACCGGCTACTCTTACACACTAAAAAGAAAAAATAACGTGAGTATTCATTGGCGGTGTGTGGTTAAAAACAAAAAAATCTCATGCATGGCGGCAGTAAAAGAAGTGGGTAACACTTTTATTAGAGGGCATGCTGAACACTGCCATCCACCTGAGACCAGCTGTGCTGTAAAAAGTAAGGTATGAACACTCGTGAAGCAAAAGGCAATGGAAGACGTCTTTCGGCCTTCTTCTGATATTGTTGACGAGGTACTTCGAGAGCAAGTAAATCATACCATTCCTGTTTCATGTCTACCGGCTCCATTTAATCTTGCTAGGCAGGGAAATCGTAAACGGAAGGCAAATCGACCCCGAGAACCGCAAGACCTCGATTTCGAAATTAGCGATGCCCACATTCCTGAACACTTTTTGCAACGGGACATTACTGTCAGAGAAAGACGGCATTTGATATTTGCCACAGATGATCAACTTAAGTTACTATCTAAAGCGAAGCAGTGGTATGCTGATGCTACTTTTAAAATAGTACGCAAACCATTTACACAACTGTTCAGCATCCATGCATTTGTGAAATATGATGGGCAATTGAAGCAAGTTCCCCTTTTGTTTGCGCTTATGTCAGGAAAAAGGCGCAGAGACTACAAAAAAGTTCTTTGTGAAATAAGAGAACTGATAGGTGGGCATGCCCTTAAATTTGAAGAAGTTTTAATTGACTTTGAAGGCAGTGTATGGCGTGCTATTCCCGACATTTTACCAAATGTTACGATCCAGGGTTGTGCTTTCCACTGGGGCCAGGCTGTATGGAGGAAAGTGCAAGAATTAGGCCTTCAAAGTTCTTACACAAACACTTACAGTTTTTAAGGCAGTTGTTGTCGCTCCCATATATGCCACAGGAACATATAGAAGAGCTTTTTATCAGGTTTTATAGGAAAGCTGCAGGGGTGAATGAACTCATAAGCCTTTTAAATTACGTGAAAAAGACGTGGATCAATTCTGCAATATGGCCTCCTCACACGTGGTGCGTCTTCGGTCGGAGCATCAGAACAAATAATGATGTTGAGGGATGGCATAACAGAATAAACTTAAAGGCAAGGAAAGGAAACTTAAATTTTTATTTACTTTTAAAGCTCCTACATGATGAGGCAAACATAGTTAATTTACAGGTGCGGCTGCTGTCAGAAGGGAAGGTTTTGAGAAAGCAGCAACATAAGTATAATAAACATCACGGCCAACTTGTAAAACTATGGGACGAATATAATAATAATGAAAGATCGGCCAGACAATTACTGAAGGCAGTTTCTCATCATATTGCTGTCTATGTTTCGTAATATGTACATTATTATTTTTAGAAGCTTTTAGCAATGTGCTTTACTTTTTATTATGATATTATTTAACAAAGACTACTCTTTCTATTTTCAAACTGTTTTTACTTACCTCAGATTTATTTAGCAATGTGTTCTACTTTTTATCATTATATTATTTATAAAGACTATTCTTTCTATTTTCAAACTGTTTTTACTTACCTCGGAGATTTATTTACAAAGTTACTTGTCAAGAGATAAACGAGACTTTTCTCAGGTCTGATCTCGAAATAGAACAAAACATAATAAAAGAAAATAACACACAATATAATGATATAAAATAGCTTTAATAAGATAAATTTGGATGTGGGCCGAGTTGGTATATAGAGGGCCGAGCTGGTAGTGGGCCGAGATGGCAATGGACCGAGTTGGTAGTCACAATGGGCCGGCTTGGCGATGGGACGAGTTGGCGATGGGACAAGTTGGACTACAGTCATTCTTTAGTGCCACGGTCCAGCACTCAGATTCTATCAAAATAGGTGCCATTGCACTTACATGTAATATATATATATATATATATATATATATATATATATATATATATATATATATATATATATATATATATATATATATATGCAAGTATATCGGCTATTGATTTATTCCATGGAAAGCGGAGTTTCAAAATGGATAATAGTACCAGAGTTATGATATACATGTTTATTACTGAGCTTTCGGAAAATCTATTTCCATCATCAGAGCCTAAAAATAGGATACATTGTATACGTTAAAACATAGTTTGATAAATATTTAAAACGGAAATTGAAAATGAACACACAAACTAAATGAAATGAAATAAAATAAGAAATAAACTAAAACTATAAAACCAATCTAAATACTCAATAAAAGATCAAAGCGCCAGCGCTGTAAACTCACGTAAATTAAAATCAAACATAAGTTAGTTCATACGTTGCACGGCCCAGGTTTGGTTTAAGTTGGTGTTGAAATATTGCCTCCATTATCACTATAGGTCAAGACCACTCGGCGAAGTGGCCAAAATGGAAAAATTCTCCTTGGACATTGGGTGGTCCTCACTTAGGGAATGGTCTCTCATAGCTGAATGGGGTGCTTTTGTCATATAATTACCCTTTATAAGTGAACGACCGAAGTGCCCAGACAATCTTGCTCGGTAATATCTTTCACTTTTCCCAATATATGATGCATTACAGCGAGTACACACACACAAACACACACACACACATACACACACACACATATATATATATATATATATATATATATATATATATATATATATATATATATATATATATATATATATTTATTTATATACACAAATATGTATAAAACACAAACATATATAAAAATTCATATAAAACTGTAATAATAAATATAGATAATAAAATACATCGTTAAAATATAAAGGTTTACCTTTAAAGAATCTAATACGATTAAGAAAAATATATAAAAATAATACATTGCTTAAAATAAGGAGATAATCTAAACGATGTGCAAAAGAAATCTCAGATAAATGAGATCTATTGTAACATTTTTTCCATTTAGTAACCAGTAATGGTTTTTGCTGCTCTGTAATCGAGTAAGAATATTGCTGGAATGATCTTATAAAACATGAGAAAAACATGAAATAAGTACGCAACTAAAAAGAAGATGAATAGGAAGTTTATAATCACTAAATTTGTTACGAATGAAACAGGAATGTTCTTATAAATGAGATTGAAAATACATCTCAAATTAAAAACTGAGAAATAAATATATCTGTTATTTCCCAAATTTCTCTGAAATCCATCATTGAGATATCGTTCTAAGCTGAAGCCTACTGTAGATATGTGAAGTAAACTTTATTTACGTGAATAGTGGTACTGTTAGTTAAATCATAAATAAAAACTGAATTAGATAAATCAAATCTATAAATCACTCTACAGAAATAAAAGGATTTTAAATCGTATCTGCGTTCTTATTTATTTGTCACAATCATCCTACACTTTTTCACTAAGTTAGCTAAACCTTTGAAAGTTCGATTGTATAATTTTGAACTGCTAAATTACCTGCATCTTAATACATAGTGTTAATATTAGTCTTACAAATTAGCGTGCGGGCAACAAAAAACTATATTATGCCTTACCCTTTGTTATCAGAAAGAGGTTGATAAGAATAAATATTCATATCTTTAACTAGGTTATCGACTTTTCCATTAGAGATTGATTATGAACAAAAAATTCAGGGTCTTCCCTAATCATCTAACTATTTTTTTCGGCAGCCTAATCTTATCAAAATCCGATTACACTTGACTTCTTATCAAAGAAATTAAAACGAATACCAAGTTATCAGCAGTAAAAAAAAAACAGTTTATTTCTGTATTTGTGCGAAATCATCATATTTATTATAAATTTCTTATATATTCCCTCCGCCATTAAAAGGACAAAAAGTCAATTTATGTTGTAAGTAGAGTGTACTTAGAAAATATTTATGTTTCTAAAAAAAACCGTAGGTATTTCTAATAAATAATGCACGATGTTTAAGATTCCTGCCAACATTTGTTTAAACTCTTTTGCCGTATGTGTTATGCAGCAATGAGAGAATTGTTAAGTTTTTAAAATCTAGAAGCGACAGGTTCTATGAAATTTGGTTGGATAAATTTTCTTTGGAATATGTTATATCTGTAGCTGAGAAATGTATAAATATGATAAATATGAAATTTGGAGCTGTGGTGAATATTTCGGTCTGTTAATATATTTGTTTCAGCTATAGATATATATAAAACCTATGGTAATTGTTATTGTTCAAATGCTACTTAATTTTCTTAGTTTAGGAAAAGCTCTCCATCCCATGCTTATCCTTCATTTGATTTCAGTCTCATGTCCTAGGAAAACACTTACTGTCCGTCTTAAGTATGTATATTTATGAACATTAAACTATGAGAAATCTTTTGATTCTGTCAAAATTTCGGCAGTAATGAAATCACTTCAAAGATGAATCTTGTCTTAGAAAACATAAAGATATCTATATGGGAAGTACAGCAATCCTAAAACTACATAAAGATAATGAGAAAATTCTGATTAAGAAATGAGTTTGACAGGGAGGCTATTTCTCCTAAATTATTCACAGCGTGTCTAGAAGTTTTTAAGAATTTATAATGGGAAAATGTAGGAATTAACATCAAGGGGGAATGCTTAACCACTTAAGATATGCAGATGACATAGTTCTATTTCGTGAATCATGTGAAAAAAAGCAAAAGATGATAGAATACTTGAATAAAGAAAGCATAAATATGACTAAAACTAAGATATTGTTTAATGAAAATGTAGAGACAACAAATAAAGGTCATGGATAAGCCTCTAGATTTTGTTGATGAATATACTGCTTGGGACAGACAGTGATTTGCCGGGATACGAGACCAAAATTAAAAGAAGAATAAGCATAGGATATAGTTTGTGAGATTATGAGAAATG
>NC_090739.1:100375756-100378256 GCF_036898095.1 Palaemon carinicauda | reverse complement strand
CTGCAAATATTTACTGTTCTCTTAAATCATGTTGGCAGCTATTCTCTACTTGGTTTTTGTATCAGATAGCAGAAGGATAACTTGATATATATTCAAGTAATAAATATTTCACTTAATATGCAGCTCCTTGTGGCTCTTGGTCCCCTTAGCCTCGGGCCTCGAGAGTTCTTTCCAGGTTTCAGGGAGAGGGTTAATAAATTGACCTCCTGTCTGAAGAGGATTTCCTGCCTAGGGTAGACCTCAATCCTGAGGCCTAAAATGTTAGTATGGAAGATATATTATGTTTCCCTTTTCTCTCATTGTGCCTTATTTGGATATTTGAGTTTTAATATGTAGTTTTTATTTCCGTTTACATTGCGATATCCAGCAGATATAACATGAAAAACTTTCTGATAATATCAAAGGTTATATTTATACATCAATATTTTAATAGATTCAAGAGTTTCAGGACAACTACTCACAATTATTGACTCTTCTCACTCGATGTTGAGATAGGCATCAGACTCTACATTTTAGTTTGAGGGAATTTCCATTCAAAATATTAATTTTAATTGTTTATTACTTCTCGGTAATTTTGTGATAAGATATATTTTTCCCTTCTCCAAATTTTTATAAATAATATTCTTATACAATGAGAATTTAATTTGTCAATTATATGTTTTGCCATTTGAGCAATAGATTTCAATATCTCCTGTCACGTTGACAATAACATCCTTGGAACTTAGTTCTTGTATATGATCAGTAAATGAATTTTGAAAGAATTCAACTGAATATAATGCCATTAACTATTTTCATTATATAAGTCTAAAGATGTAGATGGGAACTGCCATTTGAATATGATATAAAACTTTCCATTATTTTTTTTTTCTATAACTAAGGCCTAACTGCACACCATTTGCAGAACCACTATCAAACTACAGAAACATATTGACTTAACTGCCGTCTATTCACTGGCTGAGCATAGGATATTTCTAACATGAATACAAAAAATATTTTTATTCTATCTTTCATCTATATTTTGGTGAGAAAGATTATATATATATATATTTTTTTTTTTTATAAAATATAGATAATTAAAGGATATTGATAGTATTGAAGTAGTTTTACCTCGACATATTTTGCTGAATAAAAACTAAACCTATTATGCATAAATCGTGGGGAACACCAGATGCATAAAATGCAAACGGAGATTGCTCACCAACATCACGTTTATTCATTTGACTTCAATAAATCAACTCATACGTCATTCAACTTTTTGTTGCTCAGAATCTTTTTATTTTGTTTTGATGCAGTGGGACTTATTGTTCCTTATTTGAAATTATATAAACATTTCAATAATCAAATTTAAAGTGAAGAATTTTATATATATATATATATATATATATATATATATATATATATATATATATATATATATATATATATATATACATACATTCAAATAAGCCATATATATTTTTGTTACATTAATGTCTGGATTCTCTTAACGACCTCAGGATCAGAGCCCCAGGCGAAATCACACAAAGACAATTCTGCTGTACTTATACCTGTCGAATTCAGGTGTTTTGTCATTGACTTTTATCTTTCTTCTTGGCCAAGTGGTAGTCACTGTCTTTACAAGTTTACCGGACCAGGGTTCGTCTCCCGGCCGGTCACAAGCTCTTGTCTTTGTGTGATTTCGCCTGGGGCTCTGATCCCGAGGTCGTTAAGAGAATCCAGACATTAATGTAAAAAAATATATATGGCTTATTTGAATATAAAAAAACACATCTAAATGTGCAAAAATTTATCATATATATATACATATATATACATATATATATATATATATATATATATATACATATATATATATATATATATATATATATATATATATATACATACATATATATGCATATAAGTATATATATGCATATATGTATATATATGAAAATTATGTATATATATATATATATATATATATATATATATATATATATACATATATATATACACATATATCTATCTATCTATCTATCTATATATATATACATAAATATAGTATATATATAACATATATATACATATATATATATATATATATATATTTATATATATATATATATATATATATATATATATATATATATATATATATGCAGAAGAACCACAGGGAAAATGAAAATACGAAATATACGCTTAAGTCCTGTTTAAGATATTAATGTTGTATGTATATAAATGTATATATGCATATATATGTATGTATGTGTATGTATGTGTATATATGTATATGTATGTATATACAGTATATATATGTATGTGTATATATATGTATGTGTATGTATATGTATGTGTATATATATGTATGTGTATGTATATGTGTATATATGTATATGTATGTGTATATGTATGTATATATATATGTATGTATGTGTATATTTTGCTTATGTATTTATATAGATAAGGCTACCGTGTTTTCATATAAATAAACTGTACTGAGAGTCAAAAAACAAGAATT
>NC_090739.1:100365756-100370756 GCF_036898095.1 Palaemon carinicauda | reverse complement strand
AAGGGGGAATCAACTCAAAGAAAATAGCTTCTGGACAGCCGAGGAATCAAACCCTGGTCCAGGAATCTGGCGACGTACCAATTAGAGATGAAAATAATTGCTTTTCCAGCTGCATTCATCATATGTGAAACTTTTGTTTTCTCGATTATTTTTTCTTTCGAGAATACTTGTTTTCTGACAGTATTTGCATCCCATCATTCAAAATATGAAATGAGTATAAGCACAGGAGTCGAAGATCGTAAGGAAAATCCAGGTAAAAATTTCGGGTGGGTCCAGGTTCGGTGATCGGTTTCAGTTCCAGAGTTGTTGGTTTCAATTTTTTTTTAGGTAAGACTAAAGTATTACAAACAACAACGCAGTATCCCCGAAAGGAAATAACTAGAATCATGTAAAAATTTTTGCATAAATTGTAGGTGGCTGAATCAGTAATCATTTTAACTCGACTATTACTGTTGGTGTTGGTATTTACATGTTGATCATAGGTATTAATATAATTGTTAAATTGGTCATACATTTTTATCATTATTTTTATCATTATTTTTATTATTACTTTATTATTTAAAAGTTGATATTATTATCTTAGTAGTAGTAGTAGTAGTAGTAGTAGTAGTAGTAGTAGTAGTAGTAGTAGTAGTATGAAAACCTCTTGTTTATTACTTGAAAAGTGAACGAAATGTATAATCATTTCTTAGTGAGCAAAATGGGGTATAATATAACATGATACCTTATCTATTATTTTGAAATTTCTTTATGATGATTTTCTTTCGAAGACTTGTTTTTATTATGATAAACACGATATGAGTCACTTTCATTCATACGACCATTTCTCTCTCTCTCTCTCTCTCTCTCTCTCTCTCTCTCTCTCTCTCTCCTCCACTAGAAGATATGATAAGAATTTCAAGAAGACAAGGCCGCAGAAGTAATGAAAATAAGAGGACAAGGAAAGAAGTTAGAAATGATGGTGATATAAATTATTCATGCAGTTTCCAAGGATGAAAAATAGGTACGGTAAGGAAAAATAATGCTCAGCATAATTCTTCTTTATGTAGACGTCTTCAAAGAGTTTACTAACGTGTTTCAAAAATAAATATTAGTAATTCTGCCGTGTGAAAGGAAGGAATGCAAAAAGGTTCTCTCTCTCTCTCTCTCTCTCTCTCTCTCTCTCCTCTCTCTATATATATATATATATATATATATGTATATATATATATGCACGTATATGTATATATATTATATATATATATATATATATTTATATATATATATATATATATATATATATATAAACCAACAACAAACGCAGCCGTTTCTAGTCAACTGTAGGACAAAGGCCTCAGACAAGTCCTTTTGAATGTATGGGGTTTGGCCATTTAATCACCAGGCTAGCCACTGCGGATTGATGATGGTGGCAGACTTTAATCGTTCACAGCAAATCAACTTCGAAGCATTTCCAATACGAAAAAAGAAGAAAAATTTGTCTTACGATACTAAAATAAGAATATCAATTTTGGATCATTCATATATACTTGAGAAAATTAAAAGCAAAGGTGTAGACGATCTACAAAATTCCTTCAATACTCATCTCTCAGGTTTCCAGTCTTCTATTTCTTCACGATCTGAAGACAGAAAATCTCTCCTTTTTTTTCAATCAACCAAATGGAATCTTATCTTGTAATGTACTTAAATGGTTCGCGAAATGATATTATAAATTTCATCAGTGATGCTTTAGGGTGGTCTTTTTTTTTTTTTTTTTTTTTTTTTTTACTGAAGAATCAGTAGCGAACGTAAGAATAATTGTGTGGCTCGGTTGAGGCAGCTTTCGATTCTCTGACGTATTTGAGATCAATAGTATAAAAAAAAATTCTAAACGTAAAGGACATTGGATTTTTTGGCGAGCTTTTAACATCCTGCATTTATAAATAGAGGTGTAGCTTATTTAATAATAATAATAATAATAATAATAATAATAATAATAAATAATAATAATAATAATAAAAATAATAATAATAATAATAATAATAATAACCTCTTATAATCAGCAATTAATACGTGTCCTATACTAAGAGATAAAGATACGGAATCAGTTGAGGTAAAGTATATAGTGTCAATGAGCTGTTAATGATCCACCGTGGTTCTGTTTTATTGAGAATCAATCGCAATAATGGAAAGTTATATATTCCCAAAGTTATGTTACAAAGGTACAGTATACAGCATATTCAACCATCTTAAACTAAGAAGAGAGGCTTCTGTATTATCCTTGTGTGATCACAGGATATAAAATGAATGTATATGGTATAAATAATAGCAAACAAACGGGAAAAAACTGAATCTAGCAATATTAATTTAGTATCTTTTACATTTCTCAAAATTAATACACACACAAATATATGTATATTAACATATATATATATATATATATATATATATATATATATATATATACATATATATGTATATATATACACATATATGTATATATATACATATATATACCTGTATATATATACTGTTGTTACTTTACATGGCATTACTATTCCTCAGCCATTTCTCAGATTTCATTATCTTGATAACATTATAGATTTCATTCCCTTTAACTGTCTGATCCCTAAATGATTCCCGCACTAATGTAGGCTATGTATCATTTCAAAAAAAAGCAGGATTTGATTGAAATCCGTCTTATCTTTTGGAAATATCAAATAATTTCCTTGCCATTAAACAGGTGACGCAGGTGGGCCATTTCCCAAATGGAAAGTGTGTTTTTCTTTCTGTTGTTTTTCAGCTGCTGTGAATTACCTGTTGAATTGCTTCCTTTGTTAGTGTTATTTTACCGAGTCTTTTGATGCTCAACTTTTCTTCAGGAAGCTTTGGAAATTAATTGTTCGATTCAAACTTTAGAATCAATACTTTTTGTAAACAATGCAGATAAATGTTATTTAATTTTCATCACGGTGTTTTGGTGAATATTGGAAAACTAACTGCAAATTGTGATCTGGAATTTGCTTTTATTGAAGGCCAAATCATATGTACTATAGCTCTCAAACGTAACGTTAATAAAGTGTACTGTATAATCTGACACACAAGGCGATTATTTGACACGTGTTAGATAAAGTGAGAAAAACGACTAAGCCTGGTTGTTGGGAATAGGATGTCTTATATGACCTTGGATAAGCACCTGGTAACCTATGAAAGTGGAGTGGAAAGACAAATAGCTTATATCTTGGTTAGAGGAGATGACAAAAGCAATGAGATGAATAGTAGTAAAGATCTATAAGACATTAATAAGACCAGATTGGAAACGTGGCTTCTAAGACAAAAAGAGTCAGCAAAGCTTAAGGGAAAATAGCTGAGAATGGAAATCTCACTACTTGAAAGATTGGAAAATTATGAAATGAGAAGAATGGCAAGTTAGTAAGGATTACAGACTTGATAAGAGTGTCATGATTAGGATGGTGTGGGCAAATGTTGAGCATGGATGATGGGGAGGAGTGAGGAGGGCTTAGAATGATGCTGTTATGGGGTGAAGATCGAGAGGGAGGCAGACAATTAGATGGCAAGATGTGGTGAAGGATGATATGGAGAGAAGAGGTTTGGTGGAAGATGATGCCTCTGATAAAAGACACTGGAGAGGCCACATATTGCAACCGACCCTTAATGTAGGAGAGAGAGAGAGAGAGAGAGAGAGAGAGAGAGAGAGAGAGAGAGAGAGAGATTGTTGATCCCACCAGTAAAAGGAATTCATTAGCAAGAAGGGTAAATTAAATTGTAGTTACAGTGAGAAAATACAGTAAATGTTTCAAGCTGTAATGAAATTTCCTTTCTGACTACTAGGATGAATTAAAAACTATTTATTAAAAACTATTTAGTGGGGGGGGGGGTAATTTTTCAAAAATAACCATATAAGAAATAAAATATCTTTTCTAATCCACACACCTACAGAAAAATTCAGACAACTTGACGAATTTGAAAAGGAATTACAAAACAGTATTGCTGGGTCGAGAGTTCTGAAGTTAGACGGCAAAAAGAGGAAAATATTCACTGAACTTTGCAATAGGAGGAATATATATTTTATGATAAAACGTGCGAGTGAAATATGTACTTTATCATCTCATAAATTTTTTTGCCTTTCATACGGTAGTACCTTCAGGACTCATAACTTCACTAGATTATATATATATATATATATATATATATAGATAGATAGATAGATATATCTATCTATCTATATATATATATATATATATATATATCTGAGTGTATGTATTTGTAAGCATATGAAGGTACACCCTCATGAGTGTATGCATGTATTGCCCTACTTACTCTATTTCCCCATCAACATTAAGAAGATTTAGAAATTTTCAACGTAGCCAAAAAAACTCCTTCCATGAAGTGGAAAATCTGTTATGCAAACAGCTGTGGCAGAAAATTTTCTGCGGCAAAAGGAGAAGTGTGAGTTTGTCATGGAAAAGTCGTGGAAGGGAGATAATAGCAGAAATGCGTAAAAAATGGAAAACAGGGAAAATCATATTTGGGGTAAGTTTCCTACACTGTATGCAAGATAATTATATTTAATCCTGTTAAAGTAAATTAAGACAATTTTGTGTATCTCGGTTGAAAATCCCCCACATGGCAAACTTGAACTTGTTTATTAGAACAATATATCATAGTGTTATATATCGGTGTTAGTAAGTAGATTAGAAATAGAACAAAAGTACACATATATGCATTCTTTTTAACTAGCAATTCATAAATGAACTTCTATGAAAACTACACCTAAGACATATGTAGCAGTAGAAGAGTCATTAACAATTGATACACACTTTTAAAACATAGTCTATTACTCGGTTAGTTAACTATTTGAAATTAACGCCATTTATTTCCGTGCCTTCCAACGTTGGATGCAAGCAGCCAATTAACCTTGGTTTGATTAAAGAGGATCAAACCAACTGAGTAAAGTATGGACGATATATACTTAAGCTTCTACGAATGCTGGTGTTATGGAA
>NC_090739.1:100358256-100360756 GCF_036898095.1 Palaemon carinicauda | reverse complement strand
CTTCCACATACAATACAAAAAATATGTTATGAATATACATTAATATTCTTTAAATAGCAAAAACTTAATAATGAATTATTTGGAGGTTTATTCAAAAGTTTAAAGGAATTTCTAGATCTCCAATTTGGTGTTACTGATGAGGGTGGAGTGTGCTGCCGAACGTTTTCAGGGCTGACCAAGAGGAATATTTGTAAATATGAGACTATATCCAAACACAAAAAACTACATTAATTAAGATATATTAATTTGATCTTACAAGATTCATTTGTTGCTGTAAGCCTTGAGGACCCTGATAGATTTGAAAGTGCCATACAAAAGGAACCACTAACCATATTCATAATGGAAGTGTAAGATGAAAAGGGACTTGCTTGGCTGACTCCTCATTACGGCTTGCATGAAATATCTTGGTATAGAATATGATTTTTCTTTCCACTCACTCCAGTGACTCTTCCCATGTGGAATGGAAATGACGTTATGGTAAAGACACAAAAGAGTACTATCTTTGACCGAATGGAAAAGAAAGTTCAAAACCATTCTGCACCCAACACAGTGGATGTTTGCATCATTAACGGACACTTCCTTCTCTATAATCTTCGTCCCAATCTACCACCAATAAGGGGAATTAGCAGCTGGTGTCCTGCAGCAAGCAGCAAAGCAGTAAATAAAAGGGTTGATCTTGTCTTGGATGCATACGCCACACCGTCAATCAAGGAGGATGAAGGAAATCGTCGAGGTTTGGATGAAAAGGAGTATCAGGTGTATGTCATCACTAGAGCAGAACAGCGTCATCCCAGTGACGTCAAACACCCGATGAAGGTAATTCAAAGACGACTTCCCAAAATTCCTGGAAGATGATTTGAAATCGTCAAATTATGCCTATCTCATTGAAAAGGGGCGCATATACCTCTCCTTCCTTGGTTCATGTTTCCATTTTTATATCCATGATAGCCATGTAGTGAGAAGGTGGTTGTGAATTTGGTAACTAATTATGAGGAAGCAGATACACTCATAGGAGCCCAGGCTAAGTCAATAGATGGAGAAAGATATGCTGAGAACAGTGTAGTCAGAGGATAAGATACTGACATTGCAGTAATTTGCTCATATCTCTATTTGTGTAAGAAGGCTCACATATAGATAAAAAAAAAAGATTATTTTAATAGCATTGTCCTGAAAGAGAAAAAGTTACGTTTTGAAAGGTATATAACATACTGTATATATATATATATATATATATATATACAGTATTTATATACATACATATATGATATATATATATATCTATATATATATTTATATATATATATGTGCATATATACAGTATATCTATATATATATATATATATATAGATATATAAACATACTGCATGTTATACATCTTTCAAAACATAACTTTACCTCTTTCAGGACAATACTATTAAAATACACTTTTTTATCTATATGTGAGCCTTCATACACAAACGGTGATATATATATATATATATATATACAGTATATATATATATATATACAGTATGTATATATATATATATATATATATACAAGCATATATATATATGTACATATATATACTGTATATATAAATATATATATATATATATATATGTACATACATACACACACACACACACATATATATATATATATATATATATTTATATATATATATGATATTTGAGTTCTTTCAATAGTCCTTAATTTATTAAAGATTTATAGAATTGGCAAATCTTTGACATCTTAATTTCTTCAAAAACCTATATTAATTTCGATTCCATCGGAATTCAATTTGCTACAACTCATCCAATCTATGGGAAAATGGCAAGGCCTGAAAAGTTATTACTACATTTGTCCTTACCTTAAAGAAATCGTTTAATTTTCTTTATATGAAAAGATTTATTCTCTGTTATTCCTTTCCAATATTTCCGTTATTACATTGGTAAGTACTTCACTAAATGTGAATATTTTGAAAATTTCTTTTGTATGGGTCATAATTTGTTTCACATGTGTGCTTTTAACTTTGCAAAATCAATAGTAGATTATTTTTATTGAATAAAACTGAATAATTTGATGCATATGATATAACATATAATTCCAAAAGTTTTTATACTTATCAGACTCATTAAGAAGGGAATTAAAATCCAGAAAAGGATCAAAGACGAACTTGGCTGATCAAGTGAACCGGTATTATGCAAATAAGTGTAGGAAAAAAAAAAAAAAAAAAAAAAAAAAATGTCTAGTTTTTTGAAAGGTTGTATATCAACTTTTTTGATAGCACGTGATATATTATCCTTCATTCATTTATTGTTGATCATGTATAGATGATAAAATGCAAATTTAATTTTCAACTGGCACATCCATCTGCACATGCAATCGTATTCCGATGCACAAGCATACTATAATTTGGATTTGTTTTGTAATAATTGAATTGTGATATGGCCAGATTGGTTTGTGTGTAATGATGCTGATATAACGATGCTCTCTCTCTCTCTCTCTCTCTCTCTCT
>NC_090739.1:100329850-100352350 GCF_036898095.1 Palaemon carinicauda | reverse complement strand
TTCTCTACTTCTGTGCAGTTTCCGCCTTATTCTGCACAATCTTCATTTTTGGATCGTCAACATTATGAACTTTACTTTCTCATTTCAAATACGCACAATCGTAAAGTGATCAACAAATAATAATTAGTTCTCCTTTTCTGATTCTTTATTTCTTCTCTCCCGTTCTCCTTCCTGTCTCCCTCTTCTTCCGTATTTTCTGTCCGAATCCTTTCAAATAAATCCATTATTAGTCTTGAAGATTCTGGTTTAGCTTTTCATAACTGCCTTCCTGATTCCACTTGTCGTTGATTCCTTTTTGAGGATGTATTTTGGTTTTCTTGTAAAGTCGCAGACTCAATAATTCTCTTAACTTTCACCAAAGCATTTTCTGCATCACCCAAATCTTGTTTCCTTTTCCATGGCCTCAGAGGCAAGTCTGTGATAAAATCTTGCAAATTTGGTTTGATCAATAAAACGATTAAAACCATCTTTTTACCTTTTCTAACATTCCTTCTCAAGATGAATGACAATTTAAATCCGATTTGGAAATGCCCCAGTATTCCATCTTTCTCCTAACAGTGAGATTAAGAATCTTTTGGAGTTCTGATAGGAAAGCATTCAACTTTCCTATTGATGAAGAAAAACTAATTGAAGTCGAACAACGAGTTGGGAGAATTTTGAAGACTTTTCTGATTCGGCCCTTCAATATTCTCTACTTCTGTGCACTTTCCGCCTTATTCTGCACAATCTTTATTTTTGGATCTGCAACATTATGGGCTATACTTTCTTATTTCAAATCCGCACAATCGTAAACTGATCAACAAATAATAACTAGTTCTCCTTTTCGGATACTTTATTTTTCCTGTCTCCCTCTTCTTCCTGTATTTTCTGTCCGAATCCTTTCAAATAAATCAGTTATTAGTCTTCAAGATTCCTGTTTTGAAGACTTCTTCTTCCTCATGGAGAGAAAGAAGTCTTCAAGATTCTTGGTTTTCTTTTCATGACACCCTTCCTGATTCCACTTGTCGTTGATCCCCTTCTTCTTAGAAGACAGAAGTCTTCAAAACAAGAATCCTGAAGACTTCTTCTTTCTCTCCATGAGGAAGAAGAAGTCTTCAAAACAGGAATCTTGAAGACTTCTTCTTTCTCTCCATGAGGAAGAGAAAGTCTTCAAAACAGGAATCTTGAAGACTTCTTCTTTCTCTCCATGAGGAAGAAAAAGTCTTCAAAGCAAGATTCTTGAAGACTTCTTCTTCCTCATGGAGAGCTAGAAGTCTTCAAGATTCTTGTTTTCCTTTACATGACTGCCTTCCTGATTCCACCCTTCATGTTTTTTTTTTTTTTTAAAATAAGCTAGATACAGCAACTCTCTATTGTTGGCTGGGAGGGGCTGCCCCCTTCCCCCTGGCAGGGCGGGGCTCCCCCCTTCCCGCTGGCAGGGCGGTGCTCCCCACTTCCCGCTGGCAGGGCGGTGCTCCCCCCTTCCCGCTGGCAGGGCGGGGCTCCCCCCTTACCCCCGGGAAGGATGGAGCTCCCCCCTTCGCGCTGGCAGGGCGGGGCTCCCCCCTTCCCGCTGGCAGGGCGGCGCTCCCCCCTTACCCCCGGGAATGATGGAGGTTCCCCCTTCCCACTGGCAGGGCAGGGCTCCCCCCCCTCCCACTGGCAGGGCAGGGCTCCCCCCCCTTCCCGCTGGCAGGGCGGGGCTCCTCCTTCCCACTGGCAGGGTATATATATATGTATGTATGTATATATATATATATATATATATAGAGTATATATATACATATAGTATATATATACAGTATATACACATATATATACACATACTTATATATATATATATATACATATATATATATATATATATATATACAAACATACTTATACATATATATATATATATATATATACATACATATATATGCATATATACTCACATACATATACAGTATATATACACATACATATATATACATATATATACATATATATATACTGAATGTACATACACACACACATATATATATATATATATATATGCACATACATATATATACCTATATATACACATACATATATAAACCTATATATACACATACATATATACACCCATATATATATATACCTATATATACCTATATATACATATACATATATATACCAATATATATACACATACATATATATATATATATATATATATATATATTACATATTCAAATAAGCCATATATTTTTGATACATTAATGTCTGGATTCTCTTAACGACCTCGGGATCAGAGCCCCAGGTGAAATTACACAAAGACAACAGCTTCTGACTAGCCGGGAGTCGAACTCTGGTCCACGAAATATGAACATTGACATACCACTTGCCCAAGTGGTATTTCAATGTTCATACAAGTTTCCGAAACCCGGGTTCGACTCCCGGCCAGTCAGAAGCTGTTGTCTTTGTGTGATTTCGCCTGGGGCTCTGATTTCGAGGTCGTTAAGAGAAGCCAGACATTAATGTATCAAAAATATATGGCTTATTCTAATATGAAAAACACGTCTAAATGTGCAAAATTTAACAAATATATGTATATATATATATATATATATGTGTGTGTGTGTGTGTGTGTGTGTAATATATATATATATATATATATACATATGCATATGCATATGTATACAAACATAGTGGTCTTACAGTTTGGAGAATTGGCAGTACCCTACTAGACACAGATCCCGATATATGACCCTCAAAGGGCATATAACAAGCAATAACCTATATATATATATATATAATATATATATAATATATATAAAATCAGAATCTTGATGCTGCAATTTTCAGCACAGTTTGAGGGCTCTATGATGGTTGGTTCTTTAGGTCGTTTTCTCCGGTAGTATGGTGCAAACTCTTAAACTGGACTTTTGAATCTTCTCAGGAATGGGTTCAGTCATACGAGGGACTAATTTCAGTCCATCATCTTAACAGAATACAAATTCTTCCATGTAGATTCCAACTGTGCTTTGAACCGATCCAGTTCCATGAACATCAGACACCAGCTGATCAAAGATGTCTCAGTCGCCATGAAACACTGTTCCTTCAGGTTGATCCTTAACCACATCACTATTACTGATTACTGAAAATGATTACTGTCCAGCTGCTAAATTCTCATTTACATCTTCCAGTATGCTGTCCAAAAACGAGGTTAATAAAACTAGAAAAATAAACATGTACCGTAAAAAAGAAACTATACAATACGAGCTGAAAATGCTAAGCTAAAGAAGGGAGAGAAACGTTGCTTACAACCTTGAAATTAAGTTCTTTAAAGCGCACCCACCCCTTGCCCCATTGGTACCATATTCTAGATAGATTTTGTGCGTTTGTTTACGAACTCTGACCCCAAATTAGTTCTCCTTCAAACATAATTCTGTTTTATCTATTGAAATCCTTGGGGTCTTGTTCCTTAAAAATAGCATGACTTTATTCTTTTTTTTTTTTCTCTGTCGTTTCACAAATCGCACTATAAAGGCGTAGCGCAACAGATTATCGGTAACTAAATAATATCAGCTTAGTTAGAAACGAAGTTTGTAATATTAACACTGAAATTAATATCGCGGAGTCAAGCTGCCAACTAATAATAAAGAGTTCATCTGCAATATAACTGGTATGGAATGAACATCATGGTCCCCCAATCTTCTTTGACTCTCAATATTCTCTCCCGCTCCCACTCCTTCTCGCTCTCACCCCTTCTCACTCTCACCACCCTCGGACTCTTTCACCCCTTCTCACTTCTTCGCCAACCTCTCTCTCTCTCTCTCTCTCTCTCTCTCTCTCTCTCTCTCCATAATAAACGATAAAAGATAGCGTCGAGTTTATATCCGCCACTAACATAAAACTAAATTTCAAAATAAATATCATCTTGAGAAACATTACAAGTTCCATTCTCTCGAAACATGATGTTCGTGAAGTGAATCTTTGCCTCACTAAGAGTTGGAATTGTTGAAAGACAAACAGGCAAGAATGGAAGTAATAATGTGGTTTCTGGAAGGGTTACAAGATTTCTGTAGGTTTGATAAATGGATAAATTCCAGGAATTTAGAGGGTAAGAAGAATTTAGAAGGAAAGAAGAACTAATTACTTGGGTTACGCCCCGTCTGTTTGAAAAATCCAAAGAAATATCTAGCAATTCCAAATAATAAAAGGGCTCAGTGCGCGGGCCAATATTCCCCTCGTCAGAACTCTCAAAATTTACGTTTTGGTCAAATTATTATTATTATTATTATTATTGTTATTATCATCATTACTATTATTATTATTATTATTACCTCCGCCAAAGAGGTGATATTTTCACCTTTGTCTATTTGTTTGTCACCAACTTAACTCAAAAAGTTAGGGGAGAATTTTGACCAACGTACTACAAATATATTAAAAACTATGTATTCAGGCCGAATCTCTCTCTCTCTCTCTCTCTCTCTCTCTCTCTCTCTCTGTCTAGATGTCATTTAGGCCGGTATAACTCATGTATGATGTTTTTTATTATTATTATTTTACATCGAATCATATCTGAAAGTACTTTTTCTTTCATCGGTGACTTGAACAAGACTATTGTCGAAATAATCTAATGTAGCTGTTAACGGAAGGAATTGTTTAGCTGCGATACTCCAATAATTCCTACATATTTTTGCGGATTCATGATACACACACACACACACACGCATATATATATATATATATATATGTGTGTGTGTGTGTGTGTGTGTGTGTGTGTGTTTATGTGTGTATTCAGTATTTCCAGTGGATATTCGAAACGTCAAATGATAAAACAGAATGAAATATGTCAATTGTAATGCTTTCACTAGCAAAAACACCCCTTTGCTGTCATTGATTCGCCGAGGTTGGAGAGGGCTCCGCCCATTTCGTAGTTGTAGTAAGAAAAGCAACACCTGACGAAAGATTTCCTCCAAGTGTCTGCGCTCTTTTGATTCTAACTGTACATGTTTGCATCTGTCTATTGAAATTTTAGATAAAATTGAATTACACTTCCAAATGAAATTCAATTAGATATCTACCATATTTATTTTGCTTGATTCTTCGCCCATCCATTTTGACGTAATGGTGCCACTAACAATTCAGCAGACATTTATTACGAAGAAATGCGTCTGGGTTTGACTGTAATGTCTTTCCAGAGGAATTGAAAATACTGAAGTCAGGCTAATTGGATTTTATTTCCCTTAGATTACGTTTCTGACTTCGAATATCAATACTTTCGTCATATATTTTCCTGATTCGTTGCAAATTTTATAATATTCGTACCACTCAGAAATCCCCTTTGATGAATAATTCAAAAGATATTTTCTAAACATTTGATCTGGCTGCTTTTACTCAAAAGATATTTTCTAAACATTTGATCTGGCTGCTTTTATTTAAACCCTTAATATTACTGTATGAGTGATTGTATACTTAACATATATATATACACACATACACACACACACACACACACACATATATATATATATATATATATATATATATATATATACATATATATATATATATATATATATATATATATATATATATATATATATATATATATATATATATATATATATATTATATATATATTTATTCTACACCCACGTTTCGGGAATCCATTCCCATCATCAGGGCTACATAAAACACGAAATTATATTTACATTAGAAATTAATGATACATTTTTGCTTAAAATTGCTTTGGTATAAAAAATTATAAAATAAACGGTTAAAAGAATAAAAATACAGAAACCTAGACGGTATATTAAAACATGTGGTTAACTGAGTTCCTTTACAATTATGATAAAAACACTTGTGATCAAAATAGAATGTTAAAAAATAATATACATATATGTAAATGAATGGTAGAACTTACTGTCAAGAGATGTGGTTGAAAACTATAAGAATATTTGAGAAAATTCTTGAAGAAAATGCTTCAACTATGAACAAAACAACACAGATCAACAAGGGATAATAGGTAATGGCAGTTAGGCAATATGTAATGGTGTGAAGGTGGTTTGATTATTTAAGGAAGGAGACAGTTTCTTGATGTAAAGAGATTCCAAGAGAAGGAGCGAAAGGCAATCGGATGTTTGGGAAAGAATTTCGAAATGGTTGTATTGGATATGAGTTTTACATGAGTTTGAGTGATTTCTTATTGAGGAAAATTCTTGGGATTTTAATATGGAACCAGTGCGATGACTGACACCCCTATGGGAATCGATGCGGACCTTCAGTAATCGTCGGGTAGACCCGATATAGTTTTAAAAATTACATTTTTGGACAAGTATACTTGTAAACAACTAAGGACCGCATCAACTCCGGGAGGGTGTCTTTGAACCTGAAAAGTTTTCCAATATTTAAAGGATTTTTAAATATAAACTTAAAATTGACGTATGGATACAGAGTGCTGAGGGCTGTGGTGAGCTCGTTTCTGAAAAGAGCACCTTTTACACATGGCAATGATACATACACTAATTTTTTGGGAACTTCAGGACATTTATATTTAGGCTGAAAAATATCATTAAGAAATTTATCATCAATTTTGTCATAGAGGTGTGAAGGATAACAATTGTATGTAAAATAAGATTTTAAAAATGAAATTTCCTTATGGAAGTTATGCCAGTTTGAACATAATGAATAGGCTCTAAATAAAAGGGTTTGAATAGAGTTAATCTTAAAGGATTTCGAACAACTGCTAGAAAAATTAAGACCCAAACCAGTGTATGTCTCTTTTCTAAAAATACCTGTAAGAAATCCTCTATTTGAACGTGAAATGTTAATGTCAAGGAATGGCAACTGGTTATCTTTTTCTATTTCCATGGCAAACTTAATGTTTGGGTGAATTCTATTTACATATTCTAAAAACTTGTCAGCATGGGATTTTTCTCTAAATAGTTAAAAAGTGTCGTCAACGTATCTCATAAAAACGGGGACGAAATGCCTCCGGACATTGTCCAAGGTATATTTCCTCCATATCTAATACAATCATTTCGAAATTCTTTCCCAAACATCCGATTGCCTTTCGCTCCTTCTCTTGGAATCT
Source organism: Palaemon carinicauda (assembly GCF_036898095.1). NCBI lineage: Eukaryota > Metazoa > Arthropoda > Malacostraca > Decapoda > Palaemonidae > Palaemon > Palaemon carinicauda. The sequence goes on along the minus strand of NC_090739.1, from coordinate 100,345,302 downwards.
CTTTACATCAAGAAACTGTCTCCTTCCTTAAATAATCAAACCACCTTCACACCATTACATATTGCCTAACTGCCATTACATATCATCCCTTGTTGATCTATTTTGCTTTGTTCGTAGTTGAAGCATTTTCTTCAAAAATTTACGTTTCCCCGGTCAAAAGTTCCAACCGATTTATCGGTTTTTGGGTAAAATATCACTCTTTTTTTACGCAAGCGTATTGATTAACTAGTTTATAGTCATATCTTCAAAATGTGAGGTCAAACATGTCTATAACTTATTATTCACAAGCTGAGAAATAAACATTGAAAGTTCGCTTAAAGATTTCAGTTTGATGCCTTTTGAAACTTAAGTACGTGACTACAGCCTTCGTGATTACCGCAAAACATTCCCACATAGCCTAATACATAATTTAAAACATAATCTACAAAACCTGAGGTCGAACAGCTATCTAGCTCATTCAGAAGCTAAGATTATAGAGTTGAAACTTTGCTAAAAAGCGTCTATCCATGACTCTATATCGAACCCATGAAAGTTGACGTCATTTTTGCTATTTTTTGCATATTTCTGACGTCTTATTTCACGAACCTTATAAGATAGGGACTTGAAACTTTTAGGATCGTCTAGTTAAATTGAATAGAACTAAATCCTAGAGTTTCAAGCTTATACTATGTCCGGAAAGCACTTTTCTGAAAACCCGGTATTTCTGGTTTACGTAATCGTATATAACAGCACTGGCAACATTTTTGCTTGTTCCCCGGTCGCGCTTGCCAGCGCTGTGATATATATATATATTTTTGGGCTCAAGCCATGTCGTCCTGATGGAAGTTCCTATAGGGTAGCTTCCTAGGGTATATTACAACTACGGCGATATTCCCAGAGAATTTACCTTAAGGTACCAGAATTCTAACTCCTGGAGCGAGTATCCCTCGTGAAAGGGATATCGCGACATATCAGAGGACGTATTCTAGACACGTCACATGGCAATCTACGACCTGAACAGAGATTCGTCTCGTAGGAGGGAGATTGACGAGATACGAATTAGGGAAAGAAAAAGGGGAGCCGCTCCCAAGGCTTCCCTATCCCCCGATTCGTATTTGTGCCTGGCGCCAATCCTGGCGCCATCTGTATTCCTTTTTGCGTAGCTTAACAACTCGGTGTTTTTTCCTGTTTTTCTCGCAAATCTTGGATTTATTCAGCTTTTCATGGCTTCTCCGTCTTCGTTGACCTCGGATAAGTTTAGTATAGTGTCTGTTATGTATAAATGTAGGCTCTTGGTAAAATTTTGAGTGATTAATAGGATTAATCTTTGATACAAGAGCCGTAGCCTACCAGAGGTGTCCTGGACACTGTCACTCGCTAGGTATAAATTAGTTAGTCAGAGTGACATTCCTGGTTGTTTTGCTTAATAAATTTTAGCTATTTAGCTTTACATAGGATTTCCTTTCGTGCTTAGTATTATTTGGCGAAGTATTCGCCATTCTGGCCTACGCTAGGCCATGTAGCCTAGTCGTTTGGTCCTAGTACTTAATGCATGATTTTGGTTTTTCCGAGTGTAATTAAAATTTTATTGAAGCTTTAGGCTATATTTTATACATTTTAGACTGTGTGGAATATTTCCAAGATTGTATACGTGAGAGTTTCGGTGAATCAGGTAATCGATTCTCTTGGTGCCTAGGCTAATTGCTTATGGAGCCTTAGTATACTTTATTATACTCCCCGGTTGCTTTCTTTTCTTCGGAGAAGGTATGCAATCCCTTTCCCTCTGTTTAAGCCTTGGGCTTATCCCTAAGTGGTTTTTTCCGAATTTATTTTCGATAAAACTATACTAGGGTGTTACTGTACCTTCCTGTTCCAGCAGAGTCTGGTTCAAAGAGGGACAGAACAACAGAGTTTTTAGTCTGAGTCCGTGTTGTCTGGCTTGGGGCAGAGTCTCCCTCGCTGACCTAACACTTACAAAGGGAGCTTAGCTCCCTTAGGTCACTATCGAAGGTTTCTGTAGTTATGATTCCTTCTTGTGTGATCGACCAGACTAAGTCCTGTTGCTGTTCTCGGGGGGGATAAAATCTTCCCTTGGGAGTAGCAACGCCTTCCTTGCTTTGGTGCTCTGGAAGCTGGCAGGTATTATACTACTGTGCTGGCCCTTTCCCTTAGATCTCCCTTAGGCTAAGACAAAGTTCTTGGCTGCGGGTGATCTGTCACTAAAGCAAGGTTGGCAGGACCCTCTTGTCCCTTCCCCCTCTATCTCCGTAATGGCCTAGCCATTACTGTACTGTACCTTGCCGGCCGGCAGAGCTGGCCGGCAGGGGTATTACTGTACTGTATGTCATTCTACTTCTGGACCTAGTATAGGTTGGGATGTAGAATTGACTAAGCCCATTGCCGGCCGGCAGAGATGCTGGACGGCAAGGGTCTTATGTTTTCGAGTGCTGCCCGGACCTCTCTTGGTCCCTCATCCATGCCTGCCGGCAGAGCCGGACGGCATTGATCAAGGAAGCCTGAATTAAGTTTCTCCCCTTCCTTATATGCACTCTTTCGGTTGCCGGGCTTGGGGGGTTGTGTACACTCTTATCCCGGCATCCATTCTATTTTCTTCTAGTGCTGTACCTGTCCCGGCTGCCGGCCTATGAGGCCGGCAGCCGGGCAGGTGTAGTCTTCTGGTTCTTTTGCTGCCGGCTGGCATCGGTCTTGTACCTTTGCCGGCCGGCTTATGTCAGTCCTTGTCTGCCGGTCACCAAGAGTGTGGCCGGCAGCTGGGTACTACCTTGTGTAGTTGCTGGCCGGCAATCATTGCCGGCCAACACTGGCTGTTGCTGGCCGGCAGCTGCTGCCGCCAGCACAGGCATTTGAACCAGAGGGCTGCCGCCCTATAGCTGTTAAGTAGTATACTTTAAAGCTAATTGTGGTGTGTGCCGGCCGGCAAAGGCAGGCCGGCACACATCCTCCTATACTGTACTAGTATTCTTCTGTATAGCATATACAGTAAGAAGAAAACTATAGTAAAAGTTTAGGTACAGCACTGTATCTTCTAACACTATTGTGTTTTCTTGCACGGCCCTTTGCTGTTGCCTTCAGACAAGAAGCAGAGTTCTTCCCTGTCTATTATCCCGGATTTTAAAATCATTGCCTAGGTGTGAGCTCCACCTGTTTCCTCTGGAAACTTTGCACTGGTTACTCTAGTAGAGATAAACCATTTTGATTTTATTATCTGGAAGGCTGCAGCAATGGGTTGTGAGGGAAACACAAGTGTGTGTCTTTAATTTCTGAATTATTATGCTATACTATGCATATCCAGTGATACATAGTTCACTTGATACTCATGGAAATTTCTTCTCTTTACAGAAGGACACTCCGAAGTGGGGAAGTGCTTTCTGCAATGTCAGCAGCAAGAACCTCTGCGGACATGAGTTTTGTAGGAGACACGCAGCATACGCTGTCTCCAAGGATGATCTCCGGTATTGGGACCCTCAGGTATGTACTGTGTGCACTAACCTGATTAATGAGACATTTAAATAGCTAGGAAGAAGCTTCGTACCAGGGTAAGGGGCTTCCAAAAGTACACTTCTGGCCCTTATCTTCCAAGTGAGAAGATGAGGGCGTATCTTTTCCCTAAGGCATCAGCTGATGCAGTGATTCCCCAGCCTCAAGAGGAGATCCCCTAAGTTCAGATCCAGGTGGATGCTGAAGTCGCGGTCGCGATGCAAGACATCCAGCTAAATGACAGGATATCTGATGTGGACGGGTGTCAGGAGGAAGACCTCCTTGCAGAAGCCCAGGATGAAGTTCAAGTCCCTCTACATCGGCCGGTCTCCCAGTAGAGCTGGGACAGGCCCTCTCTTCTATTGTTGGAATGATCCAACAAATGCAGAAGGAGAATCAGGAGAAGGCGGCTGCAATGGAACTGCGAATGCAGTGCCTTGCAGAATCACATGGGCCCCAGAAAAGCTCAATGTGAAAGACCTTCCTTTGTGCTCGGATGCTAACCCATGGAGGTATGCTGAGCACATGTCGATGACGACTGGAAAGATCGTCATCTCGGATATGCTGGGCTCAGTTCCCCTGGAGGGTGGAATTCTGGCCCAGCAAGGCACCATATCCGGACTGTTATGTCCGGCTGAGGAAGGAACCAGCTTCAAAGGAGGAGGCAGAGCCGAAGGAGGTCATAGTGATGACCATGCTAAGGCTCAAGCTCTACTTTCATCTTCGATGAAAGAGAGGGGCTTCTCTAACTCAAAGGTAGCTGCATTGAATAGGAAGCTCCCTTCCTTTGTGTCCTCGCCTACTAGAGCCTTCCCCCTTTTACAGAAACGGTTTCTGGCTGTACTAAAAGCAATCGAGGCCGGCAAGTCTTGCCCCTCCCTAGAGGAGTGTAAACCCTTGTCGCTGGCCCTGCCTATGGACCACAAAGATTGGAAGGACGTCCATCTTACGTTCTAAGTGGGAAAGTTGGAGGCTGATATTGCCGGACGTCAGTTCGGCAAGGACCTCCCTAAGCTGTCTGACTTTCTTTTGCGAAGTGAGTTCGATACAAAAGAAAGACTGACTGCCTCAATGTCTCTTCAGACTACTCTCGAGACGATGGCAAGTGACCCCAAGGTCCATGAAATGTTCATGGTAGTGGCCAAGCCTCATCTGGCCACAGTGACGAAGGACCTTTATGGCTTCGTCAAGGCAAGGAGAGCTTGTAGGGAGTTCGTGTTTACCTCGGCTACGGTGAGGCACGAGCTAAAGAAACTAATCTCCTCCAACATTTGGGGAAAAGACCTTTTTCCCTACCGACTTGGTCAAAGAAGTTTTTGATAAAGCCACCTTGGAGAATAGAAACCTTCTCCAGAAGTGGGACCTGGCTATCAAAAGAAAGTCTTCCCCGGATGAGGGTCCTCAACCAAAGAGGAAGACTATGAGGACTAGGCTACCGTCTCGGCCAGCCAAGCCTCTTAGACAGCAACAGCAACTGCAATTGCCATTGCCCCCAGTGCCCCAGATCGTGGCACAAACCCCGACCACCTTTCAGTGGGTACCCCAGGCCGTGTCGACACAGTCCACGGCATTCACCCCAGCGTTCGAAGGGCAGTCTACTTCCTTCCGAGCAAAGCCTAGAGGAGCAGCCAGAGGCTCGTCTAGACGTCCCTCAAGGGGAAGGGGATTCAGGGGTGGTCGTGGTCAGGAAGGCAAGACCTCAGGACGGCAGTCCAAGTGAGGTGATACCGGTAGGAGGGAGACTTCTGAAATTTCGGGATCGGTGGACCTTCGATCCCTGGGCCCACAGCCTACTCAAGAATGGATTGGGCGGGAGCTGGTACAGCACTCCACCCCCGTACCTTCGGTTTTTCCAACACTCCACCCCCGTTATGGAGGAGTACGTTCAAGAACGGTTGGAGAAAAAGGGTGAAGCCCATCAATTTCTAAGGGAGGCTGTTTTGTGTTCCCAAGAAAGACTCGGAAAAGCTCAGGGTCATTCTGGACTTGTCGCCACTTAACAAGTTCATAGTGAATTGCAAATTCAAAATGCTAACACTGCAACACATAAGGACCTTACTGCCCAAGAGGGCATATTCCGTCTCTATAGACTTGTCAGATGCCTACTGGCACATTCCAATTAGCCATCGACTCTCCCCCTACCTAGGGTTCAGGCTACAGCGAAGACTATACGCCTTCGGAGCCATGCCATTCGGGCTAAACATAGCCCCAAGGATTTTTACGAAGCTTGCGAGCGTAGCTCTCAAACAATTTCGCCTAAAGGGAATTCAGGTAGTAGCCTACCTGGACGACTGGTTGGTGTGGGCAGCATCCGAGACAGAATGCTTGCAAGCTTCCAGTCAGTGATCCAGTTCCTAGAGTACCTAGGCTTCAAGATCAACAGAAAAAGTCTCGACTTTCTCCATCTCAAAAGTTCCAGTGGCTAAGATCCACTGGGACCTTTTGTCACACCGTTTCTCCACCCCAGCGAAGAAAAGGAAGGAGATAGCGGGTTCTGTCAAGAGACTTCAAGATTCCGAAAGGATATCAAGACACGAGCAGGAGAGAGTACTGCGCTCTCTCCAGTTTGCTTCGGTGACAGACCCAGTGCTAAGAGCACAGCTAAAGGATGCAATCGGAGTTTGGAGAAGTTATGCATCAAACGCGTGAAGAGATCTGAGAAGACCAGCCGCTTCGGCTAAGTACTCTTCTCAGGCCTTGGTCCCAAGCCAGACATCTAAAGAAGTCAGGTTCTTCTTCAGCCACCTCCCCCGTCGGTGACGATTCACTCAGACGCCTCAAAGGAGGGATGGGGAGGTCACTCTCATCGGAAAAAAGTCCAGGGGACTTGGTCCAGGCTATTCAAGACCTTTCTCATAAAACTTTCTAGAAGCTAGGGCAGAGCTCCTTACCTTAAAGAAAGTCTCCCCGCGTCATTCGTTCCACATAAAGTGGTAATAGACAGCGAGGTAGTTGTAAGATACTTGAATTGACAAGGATCGAGGTCACCACCTCTCAACCAGGTGATGTTGGCCGTCTTCCGATTGGCGGAAAAGAAGAAGTGGTACCTGTCGGCAGTTCACCTTCAAGGAGTCCGCAATGTGACAGCGGACGCTCTATCCAGGTTCACACCGATAGAGTCGGAATGGTCCTTAGACGCAGGATCATTCTCCTTCATTCTGAATCAGTCCCAGAACTGCAGATAGACCTCTTTGCGACGAAAGACAACAAGAAGTTGCCCCTGTACGTGCCCCGTACGAGGACCCCTTAGCGGAAGCAGTGGACACGATGTCCCTCGACTGGAACAGATGGTCCAAGATTTATCTGTTCCCTCCTCACAACCTTCTGTTGAGGGTCCTCAACAAACTGAGATCCTTCAAAGGGTAGCGGCAATAGTGGCCCACAAGTGGCCGAACAGCGTGTGGTTCCTCCTGGCATTGGAACTGTAGCTGAAGTTTGTACCACTACCAGATCCAGTTCTGATCCAGCGAGTCCAGAAGTCAACTGTCTGCGCTTCATTACAGAAAACCCGGACCCTGCAGTTCATGATTTTCTCTCCCTAGCGGTGAGAAAGCGTTTCGGGATTTCGAAAGCCAGTATAGACTTCATTGAGGAATATAAATGCAAATCTACTAGAAGGCAATATGAGTCATCTTGGAGAAAATGGGTGGCCTTTTGTCAAGGCGAAGATTCCGCAGGAGATCTTGACAGTCTTCTGCTTATCTTTTTTCCCCACCTCCATGGTCAAGGGTTGGCAGCGAACACGATTTCAGCGTGTAAGTCTGCTTTGACAAGACCCATTCTATATGCCTTCCAGGTCGACCTAGGTAACGAGATCTTTAATAAAGTCCCGAAAGCCTGTGCTAGGCTCAGACCTTCAGCACCTCCAAAGCCCATTTCATGGTCTTTAGACAAGTTCTTCATTTCGCTTCTCTGTTGAGCAATGAAGAATGTGCGTTAAAGGATTTGACACAAAAAGTTATTTTCCTAATTTGCACTCGCGTCCGGGGCCAGGGTTAGTGAAATTGTAGCCTCTCGAGAGAGGCAGGTCGTGTTCAGTTCCTGGATGGGGAAGAACTGAACCTGTTTCCGGATCCTACGTTTCTCGCCAAGAATGAGTTACCCACCAACAGGTGGGGTCCCTGGAGAATCTGCCCTCTGAAAGAAGATGCATCTTTATGTCCAGTAGAATGCCTAAAGGTCTATCTTCATAGAACTTCAGACTTCAAGGGTGGTCAACTATTCAGGGGAGAAACATCAGGCTCAAATTTATCTCTGAATCAACTCAGAGCAAAAATCACATATTTTATTCGCAGAGCGGATCCTGACAATACACCCGCAGGTCACGATCCGAGGAAAGTTGCCTCATTCTTAAATTTCTTTAATTGCATGGATTTTGAACATCTCCGTTCATACACTGGCTGGAAGTCTTCCAGAGTGTTCTTTCGCCACTATGCGAAGCAAGTAGAGGAACTAAAAGAGATCTGTGGTAGCAGTGGGTCGCGGTGTTAACCCTACTGTTTAACTCTGCGAGGAACAGTGGTCTTAATTGGGACGATTAATTCCAGGGTGAGTGTGTAGTTACATACTGTATTACAAACTAAGTGAGGGCACTGTGTTGCCCATCCAGACTGTTCCATTTCCGAAGGTGAACCTAGCATAAGTGCAGACATGTGTGCCGAGCGTTTCTAACGCTAATGTCATTGATTTGTAATACAGGCTTTTATGACTTTGATACCTCGGTATCTTAAAAGTGGCATCTAATGTTTTTCTTTCAGACAAACAAGCCCTGTTTACTATCATACTTATGCTTAAAGTTTTGGGTTATCCTCTTCTTATATATATATATATATATATATATATATATATATATATATATATATATATATATATATATATATATATATATATATATATATATATATATATATATATATATATATATATAATTGTGGTTAACCTGTCTATTTATTGCCTGTCAATAATCTGGTTCTTGAGAACCTTGCGTCTCCTTCACCTGTGTCAATTTACTGGTATAATTGAGCATTCATTCTATGTACCTTATCTGGGATAATTCTAATAGAATTGTTCCTTTATGCAAGCTATGTTGCATTGGTTTTCCTCCTATGCGGATATAAAACCTTTGTCCAATACAAGTATTGTGCGGAAAACTGGTCGATATTTCATATTGACGCAGTGGTCCTTTACAAACTATGCTTTACTTAATATAGGGCGAGACCACTATATTAGCTTGCCTGGTATTCGTACATAGATATATGTACTCTTCGAGACTTTTCCAGAGTCTAGTAGGACTCTTCCCTGTAGGGGGCAGGAAGCTCTAACATAGTTTATAGTTAGTTGAAAAGATGTATAACGGTAACATCTTAGGTCTCTAGGTCTAGTCGACCGGGAAAAAATTACCTCCGGGGAGTACGGCACGTTCTGAGAATCCACAGATACAGTAATGCTCTGGTACACTTCCATCAGGACGACATGGCTTGAGCCCAAAAAACGGATTTTGAGCGAAGCGAAAAATCTATTTTTGGGTGAGATAGCCATGTCGTCCTGATGGACCCGCCCTTGCCTTTCTAGAAAGGGCTGTAGGACCCCTCCCTACATACAGTATCTGTAGCACCTCGTGTACGCTACAAGGAATACAGATGGCGCCAGGATTGGCGCCAGGCACGCATACGAATCGGGGGATAGGGAAGCCTTGGGAGCGGCTCCCCTTTTTCTTTCCCGAATTCGTATCTCGTCAATCTCCCTCCTACGAGACGAATCTCTGTTCAGGTCGTAGATTGCCATGTGACGTGTCTAGAATACGTCCTCTGATATGTCGCGATATCCCTTTCACGAGGGATACTCGCTCCAGGAGTTAGAATTCTGGTACCTTAAGGTAAATTCTCTGGGAATATCGCCGTAGTTGTAATATACCCTAGGAAGCTACCCTATAGGAACTTCCATCAGGACGACATGGCTATCTCACCCAAAAATAGATTTTTCGCTTCGCTCAAAATCCGTTATATATATATATATATATATATATATATATATATATATATATATATATATATATATATATATATATATATATATGGGTGTGTGTGTAGAGAGAGATAGATATAGTTTATTTATGAATATATATATATATATATATATATATATATATATATATATATATACATATATATATATTATATATATATATATATATATATATATATATATATATATATATATATATATATATATATATATATATATATATATATATATATATATATATATATATTGATGAAGATGCTGCTTTCCTACCTTAGTAACACTTCCCAATATCATCTTCCCATTAATGACCTCATGAAAATTCCTTCTTATCTATTTGATTCCTTAGATCACAAAACCACCAACGAGATATCTAAATCCATTCGCCATTCGTCATCGACGTTTGTTCCCACTTGTTTACATAAAGTGACGTTAGTAAGGATATGTAGTATATACATGACTAATAAAATGAATCATGGAGACTGATATTTCCCATGATGTTTTTGTGACTGTAATTATTTCATTTCAGTAGAAGAAAGTTGAAGCAATCCTGGACAGATGGCAGTCTGCCCATACATTTTCATATTATTTTTTTTCTCTTTATAGACATTCCCGTGAAAGGGGAATTCAAACATATCTTTGTTTAATGTTTTCTTTTTTTATAGATATGAGGAAACATTTTGCCTGTAAGTGGCTACATCGATCTCTGCACTCCAGCCGTGAATACGAAATTGATGCAGTGGATTTCTTTTCTTGTATCTATAGGAATTATTTATTATTAGATAGGATATGACTCCCAACCCTTTCTCTCTCTCTCTCTATCTCTCTCTCTCTCTCTCTCTCTCTCTCTCTCTCTCTCTCTCTCTCTCTCTCTCTCTCTGTATACAGTATATATATATCTATCTATATATATATATATATATATATATATATATATATATATATATATATATATATATATATGTATGTGTGTGTGTTTGTGGACTAGTAACATCTGCATTTGCTTTTTTTATTGTTGTGTTTATGCATGTATATATATATATATATATATATATATATATATATATATATATATATATATACTGTATATATATATATATATATATATATATATATATATATATATATATATATATATATATATATATAATATATATATATATATATATATATATATATATATATATATATATATATATATATATATAGTATATATAATCCTTGTCACAAAAAGAAGCAAATATGTTTATTTTATTCACAGCACTTGAATCACTTAAAATTATATAATTTTCTCGTATTTTTTCTTTAACAGTTCAATTCCGTATATTCTAATTGTAAACCTAACATACTAACTTGATCGCTTTTTCTATTTTTCTACGAAGAATTAAAATACTTGAAGATTTCATAATAATATTTCATATACATGAAATGCTGTGGAAATATTATTATTTACTGTAATACATTTGTTGGCTTGTGAAATATTAATATATCACCTCTCTCATATTTCAGGTAAGAATCATTGTCCTCTTTTATACGGTACGAATGTTCCATTTCATTCTTATTCATATAATACAGAAGGCCCACCTCGTTAAACTACCCACCCGATGAAACAACCACTAACGGATTTATCTCTCGAATTTATAAATAGTCGGCTTATTTATTGTTTACTTTCAACCTGCATCTAAAAAGCATCGCCATTGAACTGGTCTCAGGCTATACCTTGAACAAACAGATAAGTAATGAATAAAATTACGTCAAGACACGTTTGCCCAACCCACCTTCTCCTGCTGGTGTGGTGAGATATCTTTGATAGAAACCGATTTTTGGGAGAGATATTCATGGCATTGCTGGCCGGGCAATTTGCTATTGACGGGGAAGCGCTGCTGCAGTACACTGTGTTATCTTAGGTTTCAAGAGAAGGGGGTTTGCCTGTAAGCAGCTTTGTGTGTATGTATGCGCGTTTAAACACCCTTGCAGTCCTTGGGAAAATTTGGGGGTATGAGGATGTATTATAGTGATTTTTTCAACCACTCAAGGTGGCTAACTACCATGTACAGTTTTAAAGGTTCTAAAGTCCAGTCATGGAAGGCCGAGGCAAGGGACAGTGACATTGCCCTAGAAAGCAGTACAATGCCCTAGAGACTGACCTTATATACAACTGATTAGCACCCAAGCCCCCTCTCCACCCAAGCTAGGATCAGGGAGGGTCAAGCAATGGCTGCTGATGACTCTGCAGGTAGACCTATAAGCTTTCCCAAACCCATCATGCTTAGCTCATAAGGAAGGTGAGGCTGCAACAACCAAAGGAACTAACGAGTTTGAGCAGGAATCGAACCCCAGTTTGGCGATTAGCAGACAAGGACGTTACCAATCCTACTGGTCACCAGGCTTCATTAATTCTGGCACACTGCACTGGAATCTAAGAAGATATATGATAGTTGTACATTGTAGAAGGTAACGCTGTGTTTGGCAAAAGAGAAACTTAGCAATGCTGTCTTTATAACAAAGTCGTTGTGCTTGTTAACATGTAATCAATATCATTGCCTTCGCCAACTTAGTTGTGGTGAAGGTTATGTTTTAAAAGGCGCATGTTTTCATGTCTGTCTGTCTGTGTTTGTGATTTTCATAACTCAAATATTATTCGACCAAATCTCATGAAATTTGGTGGGATGATTGGCCATGATCCAAGGACAATTTTGTTAGATTTTGAGAGTGATGGAGTTAAAAGGTCAAGGTCAGGTCACGAAAAGTTAAAAAACACATCACAAAACTCAAAAACTATTTTTTCCGAATCTGATGATATTTGGTGAGATGATTAGGCATGATCCAAGGCCAATTTGAATAGATTTTGGTAGTGATTGGGCCAAAAACCAAGGCCAATGTCGCAAAAAGGTCAAGAACGTCTTTCCGCCATATTGTGGCCAATTATTATCTGATTTGCATGAACCTAGGGTCAAAATGTGCATAATTCAATTGCCTATCTTGTGATATATGTATTTTGGGATTAAATACTCACACCATCATCAGTTTTCTTGGTGATAAAAGTGGTGGTGACGAAGGTATGCGCTCTACCGAGTGTTCGTTCTACTTTTTCTTAATTTGGTGAATTGCTCAATAGAAAAGTAATAGCATTTGCTTAACAGAACTTCGTAGAATTAATAAAATGCTGTTGATCACGTGTTTACAAACTACGCGATTTTGTTTTGCAAGCAACGTTGCAAACAGTTTCTCTTTTACTAAATACAGCGTTACATGCTACAATGTACAGCTGTCAGACATATCTCCTCAGTTTCCCATGGAGTGTACAGGAATTAATGAAACCAACTGTACACAATTCAGTGCTTAAGACATACACGAGAAATTACATCCTTAATCGACCCACTGACTTTCTCTCTCTCTCTCTCTCTCTCTCTCTCTCTCTCTCTCTCTCTCTCTCTCTCTCTCTCTCTCTCTCCTTTATATACCTTTCTTTTCTTAAGGATATTTAATCTTTATTTCCTCTTCATTTCCTTATTTGCATTCTTGTTCTGAATTTAAGAGGAGGAACTACTCGTGTTTTGGGAGTAATTTCTCTCACTCGTTTCCTTTTTATCTCCAGACGTAAAGGTTTGAGAGTTCTTTTATTACCTTTTTTTTTCCTACTTTCCTTTGCATTATTTTCTTTGTATGTTCTTTTTTTGGCAAAGAAACTTTATATGAGTAATTATTCTTATTTCTAATATATCCATCTTCTACCTTAAATATGATTATATTTCAATTGATTTTTACTTCTCACTCAGGTATATTTTGCTTGCCATGTCAACATGTTCATCCAATATTTTACAACTCTATTTCAAAGATCACCCGACTAGCTTCTAACCTAATATTCCATGCACCTATTGATTATCTAACTTAGTGTATAACGTTTGAATTTTTAATGAAGTTATTGGGTTCCTTTGCAAATTCTACCATGGCCTTCGCCAAATTGGAAGATTTTGCTAACAGTATGTATTCACCCCTTTGGTCGTTTATTCATATGTTTGTGAACAGTTTTACACCAAAACTGCTGTAACGATTTTGACCAAACTTTAAATTCCTGTTGGGTATGACCCAACAATGAATCTTCAACATTTTGGATAAAGTACATCAAAGTACAAGTACGCAGCAGTACTTTGAAAATAGCCCCAATGTTAAGTAAATAGCAAATATTTTGTTAGTTCATTTTTTGTTTGTGAACATTGCGCAAACACTACAGAACCAATTTCAACGAAACTTGGTGGACATGTGGGACATGAAGGAATTTTATGGAAGTACAAGTATGCAATGGAGGTATGCTTTTTGCTAAGTGCCCCTCAAGTCTAATACAAATATTCGAACATTTGTCACCCACAAAATTTTTCAAGGATTTTGAAGGTATTAACTTTTTCTAGAAAAGTGAAACTACGCATCGCCGTATTTTCTTTACTGTTATGTTTTATATACGAGGAATGAAAAGTATATTTTCCTGTCACACAGGCATATATATATATATATATATATATATATATATATATATATATATATATATATATATATATATATATATATATATATATATATATATACGGGAATAATTTAAGGTAATCTATTTTTTATATCTCATAAAATAGATTAATCACAACTGATGACTAAATATCAATAAAAAGTGTCGGATTATTCCTATTGTAGATCTATGAAATCAGAAGTTATGGAATTAATCATGGTACACCATATCTGTTTTCAATAACCGCATTATTTAAAGAAGAAAAATATGGAGAGAAAGTATTCGATTAATTTCATGGTCGATCATAGAGATATAAGATTATATGTAATATTATATATATATATATATATATATATATATATATATATATATATATATATATATGATCGAATTTTTAACTCCCTACTAACCCTAACTATGCGTTCACCTGATTAAGGTGTTTTTCAGGCGAAAATCTCGTCACTCTGAATTTGTTGAAAGATAAATAAAAGGTAAATTACAGATATTAGCATTTACTTTACCTATATAATACTGATTATCCTATATAATCAAAACAATATCTTGTATAAAGATATTCAACATATCAGGAAAATGATATTGACAGGTAGACACAGATAGACACACATATAGAAAGAGGGATAGAGAGAACGCAGGTGTGGTTAACGCTCTTATATCAGATAGTCTAGAAATATAAAAACTAATTTCAAACAGAATTGCAAAAGTACATACTCAAGTACAGCAGAGGTCAAATGGCGAAAGTAATGGTAAGAAAGAAAAAAATGTATGCTCCCAGGGAAGGCACTCCTAAAATAAACTCCAAGGAGAGGCTGCACCATTCCACCGTAATGGCAGCACTGTTTACAAACCTCAAAATAGCTCTTACATAAAAGTCTTTTTAACTGCAATGTGTTTGCTTATTTCATGCTCATGCATATGAGAGAGAGAGAGAGAGAGAGAGAGAGAGAGAGAGAGAGAGAGAGAGAGAGAGAGAGAGAGAGAGAGAGAGAGAGAGAGAGAAGGTGTTATTGTTAGAAAATTTATCATTGTAAATATTTTTCATTTGAGTTTATTTCGGACAATTGTCACTGAAGGACGACAGACAATTTTCAAGGAAACCACAGTACATCTAAAATCATATCTCAGAAATATATTGATTTTATATAAAAATACTTGTAAACTGACAGACAAGAATACAATGCCCTATTAATAGAGAAATGTCTTGGATGATTTGGTCTTAACATTGGGTATATGCGTTAACCTCAATATTAACCATATATCAACCAAATGTTTTACCAGTATATGTTTTTGTCAGTCAGCCTTATCTAATAATGCATAGAAGATCTAAATCAAAACTTTATGATAAAGGCTTCATATTACCCTATGGAATTTTGCTTTAAAAATTGACTTGTCTTATAGTTTGTGGATAGTGATGAATAATCTTCTAAGTCTAACG
>NC_090739.1:100299850-100327350 GCF_036898095.1 Palaemon carinicauda | reverse complement strand
CGTTCCTCGAGTTAAATTTGGCCATCGTTCCTTGAGTTACTATACGGGTTTTACATAATCTATTGTGTTTTTTTTATAAGTTGCCTTAATATTATCCATTTAGACTTCTGTGACCTAATTTCTCAACATGATAACGGTGTAACAGTATTTCGAACATTAGTTCTATTAGCTTTCATTAGTGTCATGAAAATTAAGTATATTTTTACATAAGACATAAATCATAAGACTATACGAATAATACTAAAGAAATAGTATAAAATATAATTTATCAATTCACTTTACCTTGTATTATGCGATTTGATAATTTGAATCTGATCGAAGATGGTTGTTAATGTATTTAGTAATCTATTGAGTGGTTAAATTTTTTATTATTAATGTGTAAAACCTTTAAGTAAACGTAAACAAGAATTTCGAAATATAAACTAATGTTTATTCCAACAATTCACTTTAATATAAAACTCTACTCTCTCTTATATATGTTCCGTGAAAAAAAAAAAACATATTTCATACAAAAAAATAAAGTTTTGGTCACACAAATCTTTGCCCCCCCCCCCCCCCTGTTGAAAAATAACACTTAAGTTATTTTTTTGTTTTCTGTTTCTTTTTATAATATGGTAATTTGGTAAGTTTGCAAATGATTGTTTTTATTTCAACTTGCATTTTTAGTATTTAAATAATTTTTGTTTACATAAAATGATGACAATTCCTTAATAACCTGTTAAAACTTAAGATGGTTTGGGTCGTTGAAGAGACTTGCTGCTCGTTATAAATTTCTTACAGAAAGGAGAAGTGGACGGCTTTCCATGAAAATATAGTTAGTTCTTAGCCATCTTCACCAGTGACAACATTGGATTTGCTGGCCTCTTTATCGTCATGGTGAAAAAATAAGTGATTTGTACCATGGATCCGCAGCTTACGTTGCCTTCTTCTTGGAAGCCTCATCAAGAGCCAACACAGAAATTGTGATTTGTTTCATTTACGAACAGCATACACGGACTGTATGGGTTGTGAGGTACGTCATCATTTTAAAGGTCATTTAAAATTTGTGATTTATAATTCATAGTTCATTTGATAATGAAAGTCCCTTGCTTTGCTTTTTAGCCCCCACAAATAAAAATACCCTTGGATAATATTCATATCATTTACAATTTTCATGAAATTGCCATATTATAATTTCCCTGTCATAATTGAGAGATTCATTTATCTTCAGTTACTTTGAGCTGGTTAGATAATTTAAATTTTGTATCATATTTTGGCATTTTATCATTTTTGCCACTTTTACGTTAATTAGTAGTTTATTTACATTAGTTGTTTTTACTACTTAGGTGGTTATTCGTTCGGCCTTACTGTCAATTTGGCTCGTTGTATACAAGTGATATCCTTAATACGCAAAGTGGACCATTGCCTTTAGGTAATTATTTGATAGTGTTAAGTGAAATTAAATTATTGATACAATATATATATTTGAATGGCATTCCTGTGTTTTAAGTAATTTATTAGTTATTTCGATAGTTTAAATTACCATTTGAAGTGTAATTGATATTTGTTATTTCATATTTATCTAGGGGTTCTTGAAAATGGTAATTGGAAGTTGGAGATGCTTGACCATCGCTTTGACCTCCATTTTAGGCGATCATCTTCGGCAGCAGCAACAACAGCATTGTTTTTAATTTGAGCAGCAATACATGAAACCATTTTATTAATTCTTGTTCAATTTCCTAGTTGTTCATAATTTTATGAAGGTTGAATTAAAATAAGAAAATTGCTCATTGTATTAATTTTCCAATTACGTTGTAAAGTTTTTCAAGATGGCGCCCAACGTGGGGCTTAAGTAAGGTGCTGTTTTTGCTGTCTGGTTAGCTTCCGGGTTGTGGTTTTGTTTGTTTGCGGGTCCATGGTTTAAGTTTTAAATTTTATTGAAATGAGTGTAGAATTAAAGACTCGTAAATATATTCGTGGCCAAGTAACGCGGTTGTTTAATGAACATGATAAATTCATGCGTATGAATAAAACTGAGTTGAAGGCTGTTCAAATCAAATTGGTATCGTACAGTGATCAGTTGAACAGTCTTAATACTGTAATCCATAAGTCTTTGTATGGAGACGGGACAAATGAAGAGGAGTTCTTATTAGAATTGCAGTCTTGTGATGATTACTCAGATAAATTTAATACCTGTTTTGCTGTTTTACAATTGATGGATTCTAAGCCTGAGGCCAAGGATTCTGAGACCGCAAGAAGTCTCTTAAAGAGTCCTGTAGTTCCACTTCCGGTTTACGCTAGCACCGAAAGTGAAAATGTTGAAAAATTTCTTGTTGAGTTTGAATCGGCTATTGCCACATATTCGTACACAGAGAGATAAACTATTACTTCTCAAGCAACAGGTATCAGGCAGAGCCTCAATTTTACTCGAGAATCTTGAAATTTCAAAGCAGACCTATACTGATGCTAAGAAATTGCTTAAAGAAGCACTGGCTTCTCGTTCGCTTCAGAAATTCAATGTAATTAAGCAATTAAGTGAAATGAAGCTTGAGTATGGCACTGATCCTTTTTCCTATATTGGAAAAATTACTAATGTAACTGAAACTTTTTCTACATTGGAAATCAAAGTAGATGATATTTTGCAGTATTTCATCTGGCAAGGCATGAATGACTCCTTTAAAGCTCAGCTAATAAATGTGACTAATCATGTACGTCCATCACTTGAAGAGATAAAGGAAAATTTCTTTGAAGCATCTGAACGTTATATGGACGTCACAAGGAAGTTTAATGAAAGGAGGAGACAAGGAGGAAAATCTTCTACATCACTTGCAGTTAATGTTAAATATGAGGATAATGAAACTAACAGAATTAGTACTTCTGACACCGCTTCTCCGAGGAAAAGGTGCACTATTTGCCAGGAAAACCATGCAACACATAAGTGTATAAAATATAAAGAACCTGAGCATAAGCTGAGACGCTTAGAAGAACTTAATGGTTGCAAGAAATGTGCTAACATTGGACATACCACTGACAAATGCAAGTTTAAATTCTTTAAGAAATGCTATTTTTGTAAGGGTTGGCATTTTTCATTTTTGTGTGATCATCAAGGTGAAAAATCTCATGATGAAAAACTACAAATGAATGCGAGAGGTAGCAAGGAAGTAAAAGCAGGTAATTCAAAACACAGGGAAACCTCAAGTGATGTAATGATTATAACTAAGGCTTTGCATACCACTGATGGCGCCTCTGTTTTGCCAACTTTTACCTGTGAAATGTTGAATGGAGCCCTTGTTAGAGGTTTGAAGGACTGTGGCTGTCAGACCAGTTTTGTAACTGAAAAACTTGCAAGTGATAATAGGTTGAAAGTGTTAGAAGATAATGTCTCTTTAACAGTCAATGGTTTTAATTCAAGTAAGAAGTATAAATCCAAAATAGTTGAATTAAAGTGCAACTTTGATGATAAGGCATGTGTAATACATGCATTGTGTGTACCAAGCATAGATATAAACTTGTCATTGCCAGGAATTTCAGAAGTGGCCAGGGCCTTTGCCAAAAAAGGCTTCAAATTAGCTGATAAATATTTGACTGATGGTAGTGATAAAATAAAGGATATTGACTTGATACTCGGTACAAATGATGCCCATTGTTTATTAGATTTTTCAGTAAAATTTGGCAATGATCACCCATCTGTTTATTTGGGATCAGCTGCAGGAGTGATGTTAATGGGTAATGTCAAGATTATGCAACGGAATCTACCTTATCTTTCAAAGGATTTTTCTTGTTCTTGGTGTTCGGAGCACTCTCGCTCGGTTGCCGATTATGAGGAAACATGTGAGTTAAATGGAAACAAATCCCCTGTATTTGATGGCATAGATGAATGCTGCAAGTATATTGGATTTGGAAGTTCTATGGGTGAGCCAAGTGGCTTAAGTTTGGAATGCGAGGTGGAGGTTCAAGCTAACTTCGCTATTTTAAATGAAAAAGGTATGATTGAAGAATCAGAGCTGAGACGTGCAACTGAGGAGATGCTGCGATCTGTGCATGAGAAATCTATTTATGAACCAGACCCTGAAGATGGAAACTTTATGTCAGATTTTAATGCAAATTTGATTAAGTTTACCCTTGATAACGCAAGAAGAAACGAGGAAGGAAGGCTAGAGATGCCTCTTCTATGGAATGAAAAGAGCTGTCATTTGCTTGGACGGAATTTCAACCTTGCAAAGGCTGTATTGAGGTCCAACACGAGAAAATTACAAAGGAACAAGGCAAATTTGGAACTTATGAATGAAAATTTTAAAGAACAAGCAAAACTTGGGATAATTGAGAGTACCAAATCTAGAAAGGTACATGTATGAGCATCCTGAGTGCAGTTTTTTAGCACACATGGGAGTTTTTAGACTAGATCGGGAAACAACAAAATGCAGAGTTGTTTTCCTGTCCAATGTTTGTGAACCTAGCAGGTCCAGTGTGATGACGGTCAATCATAATCAGGCTATGTATGCTGGCCCATCACTCAATCAAAAGATAACGTCTGCAATGCTTCATTTGAGATTCGGATCTAGATTACTGATCTTCGATATTAAGAAAGCATTCAATCAAATTGCACTCAGTGAGCTTGATCAGCAGAAGTTACTCTTTTTGTGGTATAAGAATGTTAAGAAAGGGGATTTCTCTATAATTGCCTACAAAAATGTTCGTCTTCCTTTTGGACTTCGATGCAGTCCTACAATTTTGATGTTGGCTCTTTTCAAAATTTTAGTACTGGATAGCAAGAATGATAATCCTAGACTAAGAAATGCAAAATGGATAATGTATCAGCTCTTCTATATGGATAATGGTGGATTTACTTGTGAATCATCTGAAACCTTGAATTGGATATATGAGATTTTACAGGGTATTTTTGGTCCTTACAAATTTGAACTACAGCAGATGTTTTCTAATGATTCTACACTACAAGATAAAATTGATGGAGAAAATATGCAATCGGATGTAGGATGCAAGAAATCTGAGATGGAGGTGAAATTACTTGGGATGATCTGGAATCGAGGGAGTGATACAATTTCAACCAGGAAATTGGGCCTTGATGAAAAGGCTAATACAAAAAGGGAAATTTTGCGATCCATTGCATCTAATTATGATGTTTTCAACATAAATGGTCCTCTTCTTAACAGAGCTAGACTTTTTATGCAGGACTTGCAATGTGAGAGGACGCTTGGATGGGATACACAACTTAGAGACTTTCAACAAAAGGAATGGAAAAATATTGCAAACCAAGTAAATTCTGCTCCTGTTTTTGAGCTTCAGAGATGTGTTGGTGAAAGGACAGATGAATATAAACTTGAGGCTTATGTTGATGCTAGCAAAAGAGTTTATGGAGTTGTTGTATATTTATGCAATATAAGAAGTGGTGAAAGAAGCTTTGTATTAGCGAAAAACAGACTCATTGGATCCAAATTGCATGAAAAGTCCATTCCTTCACTCGAATTACAGGCTATGTGTTTGGGTACAGAGGTTTTGTTGGATACCTATAATGAACTGAGTGGCACACAGTGCCTGGTGCCCATCAAAATAGTTGACTTGGGGCTATTCTCAGATAGTTTTGTTGCCCTGTCGTGGCTTAAGTCATTTTCTCATAGGTTTGATAAAATGCAGAAAAGGTCAGTGTTCGTAATGAACAAACTGAATCATATAATAAAGCTATGTGAGGGGAGAAGTGTTGGATTCTCCTTCGTGAGTGGAATGGACAACCCAGCCGACAAAATTACACGATGTCTGTCATTCAAAAGCTTAATGAAGTCTAATTACCATAAGGGTCCCAATATACGTGATCTCGATCAAGCTAGTAGAAGTGACATTTTAGGTTTCAAGGTACCAATGGTCGAGAATTTAGAAACCATTGAGGCATATAGTGCATCAACCAGTATAAAAGAAAGCCAAACTGTAAAACTAGAGCACTTAATACCTCTAGATAGATATTCAAATATGAATAAGTTGATATCTATACATGCGAAAGTTCTGGAATGCTGGGATCGATGGAAAGGGTTTATAAACAAGTCACATGGCTTTGATAAGAAGGACCTCCGCTCTAAGGCTTTTACTCAAATCATCTCTAGGGATCAACAAATAGATTTTCCAGATGTTATTGACTATTTAAGTAGTAACTCTAAAACCAAGATGGCTATGCCTAATTTGATATCACAGTTGAATTTGTATCCAGACACTCATAATTTAATAAGAGTGAATTGTAAATTTAATGAGAAGCGCAGTGTAACCAACCAAACTTATCCTATTCTTTTATCAAGAGAGAGTACTCTAACAAAACTTATTATATTGGATGGACATTTGCTTTTGAAACATGCTGGTTGCTATGCCCTTTTGACAGAATTACGTAGGAAATTCTGGATACCAAAATTCTTCTCAACAGTTAAAAGGATTCTGAAGGAATGTGTTGTATGCCGGAGATATAACCAAAGACCTGTCAAACTTAATCAATCAGCCTATAGGGAATTTAGATTGAGTCCATCTGATAAACCTTTTGGTAATGTATACCTTGATTATTGTGGTCCATTTTATGTGAGACAAGGGAAAGATAAAGTCAAGGTTTGGATCCTTGTTATTTCATGCATGTTCACACGAGCAGTTAATCTTAAGATCTGTATGGATATGACAGTTGAAGAGTTTTTGCGTGCTTTGTCACTGCATTCTTTTGAATATGGAGTCCCTCAGTTTATAGTAAGTGATTTGGGTACGCAAATAGTGGCAGGAGCCAATATTGTTCAGGATTTCCTGAAGGATGCCGAGACTGTTCAGTATTTAACTGATAATAATGTTGAGAAAGTCCATTTTCAACAGTACTATAAGGGCTGCAGTCAGCTTGGAGGATTGGTTGAAAGCGTAGTCAAAATGACCAAGCATATGATACGGAAGTCAATCAGAAATAATGTCATTGAATTTAGGGATTTTGAATATCTTGTTTGTCATGCTGTACATTTGATCAATAGAAGGCCGATTGCATTTAAAGAAGCATTAAGAGATTGTTCTAATAATGTACCAACCCCTATAACGCCAGAGGAACTTATTCATGGATATTCATTGGTCTCTTTGAATATTATTCCTGCATTACAAGCTGACCCTGATTCTGATGAGGATTTTCAGGTTGCCTTTGATGTTGTACATAAAATTAAAACGTCTTATGAGAAGCTGAAACAAATTAGAACTAACTTGCTGGAAATCTATCATCGGGAATTCATGAACACTTTAATTAAACAAGCTACTGATAAGAAGGATAGATATGCTCCTGTAAACCATAAACAAATCAGTATCGGCGATATTGTGCTGATTAAGGATGATGGATATAAACCTGTTAATTATCCTATGGGAATTGTCAAAGAAGTTTTCAAGAATATCAACGGAGAGGTAACTGCTGCGAAAGTTCTGAAGGGTAAAACCAATGAAATAACTAAAAGGCATGTTACTACTTTAATACCACTCTTGAGGAAGGAGTCTGATGAGGATGCTGTAGGATCAGATGATGATGATGATGATAATGCTGTAGCATCGAAAGAAGAGATTCCAGGCATGGACGTTTCTAGGAAACGTCCACAGAGAAAAGCTGCTGAGATATCACGGCAAAAATTCAAAACCATTCTAAACGATGATATTTCAGACTAATTATATTTTTTTTCTTTATTTGATCAAATTTACATAATTCTTATGTAGAATTTGATTTCTTCCCCGGGAGTGTTGAAAAATAACACTTAAGTTATTTTTTTGTTTTCTGTTTCTTTTTATAATATGGTAATTTGGTAAGTTTGCAAATGATTGTTTTTATTTCAACTTGCATTTTTAGTATTTAAATAATTTTTGTTTACATAAAATGATGACAATTCCTTAATAACCTGTTAAAACTTAAGATGGTTTGGGTCGTTGAAGAGACTTGCTGCTCGTTATAAATTTCTTACAGAAAGGAGAAGTGGACGGCTTTCCATGAAAATATAGTTAGTTCTTAGCCATCTTCACCAGTGACAACATTGGATTTGCTGGCCTCTTTATCGTCATGGTGAAAAAATAAGTGATTTGTACCATGGATCCGCAGCTTACGTTGCCTTCTTCTTGGAAGCCTCATCAAGAGCCAACACAGAAATTGTGATTTGTTTCATTTACGAACAGCATACACGGACTGTATGGGTTGTGAGGTACGTCATCATTTTAAAGGTCATTTAAAATTTGTGATTTATAATTCATAGTTCATTTGATAATGAAAGTCCCTTGCTTTGCTTTTTAGCCCCCACAAATAAAAATACCCTTGGATAATATTCATATCATTTACAATTTTCATGAAATTGCCATATTATAATTTCCCTGTCATAATTGAGAGATTCATTTATCTTCAGTTACTTTGAGCTGGTTAGATAATTTAAATTTTGTATCATATTTTGGCATTTTATCATTTTTGCCACTTTTACGTTAATTAGTAGTTTATTTACATTAGTTGTTTTTACTACTTAGGTGGTTATTCGTTCGGCCTTACTGTCAATTTGGCTCGTTGTATACAAGTGATATCCTTAATACGCAAAGTGGACCATTGCCTTTAGGTAATTATTTGATAGTGTTAAGTGAAATTAAATTATTGATACAATATATATATTTGAATGGCATTCCTGTGTTTTAAGTAATTTATTAGTTATTTCGATAGTTCAAATTACCATTTGAAGTGTAATTGATATTTGTTATTTCATATTTATCTAGGGGTTCTTGAAAATGGTAATTGGAAGTTGGAGATGCTTGACCATCGCTTTGACCTCCATTTTAGGCGATCATCTTCGGCAGCAGCAACAACAGCATTGTTTTTAATTTGAGCAGCAATACATGAAACCATTTTATTAATTCTTGTTCAATTTCCTAGTTGTTCATAATTTTATGAAGGTTGAATTAAAATAAGAAAATTGCTCATTGTATTAATTTTCCAATTACGTTGTAAAGTTTTTCAAGATGGCGCCCAACGTGGGGCTTAAGTAAGGTGCTGTTTTTGCTGTCTGGTTAGCTTCCGGGTTGTGGTTTTGTTTGTTTGCGGGTCCATGGTTTAAGTTTTAAATTTTATTGAAATGAGTGTAGAATTAAAGACTCGTAAATATATTCGTGGCCAAGTAACGCGGTTGTTTAATGAACATGATAAATTCATGCGTATGAATAAAACTGAGTTGAAGGCTGTTCAAATCAAATTGGTATCGTACAGTGATCAGTTGAACAGTCTTAATACTGTAATCCATAAGTCTTTGTATGGAGACGGGACAAATGAAGAGGAGTTCTTATTAGAATTGCAGTCTTGTGATGATTACTCAGATAAATTTAATACCTGTTTTGCTGTTTTACAATTGATGGATTCTAAGCCTGAGGCCAAGGATTCTGAGACCGCAAGAAGTCTCTTAAAGAGTCCTGTAGTTCCACTTCCGGTTTACGCTAGCACCGAAAGTGAAAATGTTGAAAAATTTCTTGTCGAGTTTGAATCGGCTATTGCCACATATTCGTACACAGAGAGATAAACTATTACTTCTCAAGCAACAGGTATCAGGCAGAGCCTCAATTTTACTCGAGAATCTTGAAATTTCAAAGCAGACCTATACTGATGCTAAGAAATTGCTTAAAGAAGCACTGGCTTCTCGTTCGCTTCAGAAATTCAATGTAATTAAGCAATTAAGTGAAATGAAGCTTGAGTATGGCACTGATCCTTTTTCCTATATTGGAAAAATTACTAATGTAACTGAAACTTTTTCTACATTGGAAATCAAAGTAGATGATATTTTGCAGTATTTCATCTGGCAAGGCATGAATGACTCCTTTAAAGCTCAGCTAATAAATGTGACTAATCATGTACGTCCATCACTTGAAGAGATAAAGGAAAATTTCTTTGAAGCATCTGAACGTTATATGGACGTCACAAGGAAGTTTAATGAAAGGAGGAGACAAGGAGGAAAATCTTCTACATCACTTGCAGTTAATGTTAAATATGAGGATAATGAAACTAACAGAATTAGTACTTCTGACACCGCTTCTCCGAGGAAAAGGTGCACTATTTGCCAGGAAAACCATGCAACACATAAGTGTATAAAATATAAAGAACCTGAGCATAAGCTGAGACGCTTAGAAGAACTTAATGGTTGCAAGAAATGTGCTAACATTGGACATACCACTGACAAATGCAAGTTTAAATTCTTTAAGAAATGCTATTTTTGTAAGGGTTGGCATTTTTCATTTTTGTGTGATCATCAAGGTGAAAAATCTCATGATGAAAAACTACAAATGAATGCGAGAGGTAGCAAGGAAGTAAAAGCAGGTAATTCAAAACACAGGGAAACCTCAAGTGATGTAATGATTATAACTAAGGCTTTGCATACCACTGATGGCGCCTCTGTTTTGCCAACTTTTACCTGTGAAATGTTGAATGGAGCCCTTGTTAGAGGTTTGAAGGACTGTGGCTGTCAGACCAGTTTTGTAACTGAAAAACTTGCAAGTGATAATAGGTTGAAAGTGTTAGAAGATAATGTCTCTTTAACAGTCAATGGTTTTAATTCAAGTAAGAAGTATAAATCCAAAATAGTTGAATTAAAGTGCAACTTTGATGATAAGGCATGTGTAATACATGCATTGTGTGTACCAAGCATAGATATAAACTTGTCATTGCCAGGAATTTCAGAAGTGGCCAGGGCCTTTGCCAAAAAAGGCTTCAAATTAGCTGATAAATATTTGACTGATGGTAGTGATAAAATAAAGGATATTGACTTGATACTCGGTACAAATGATGCCCATTGTTTATTAGATTTTTCAGTAAAATTTGGCAATGATCACCCATCTGTTTATTTGGGATCAGCTGCAGGAGTGATGTTAATGGGTAATGTCAAGATTATGCAACGGAATCTACCTTATCTTTCAAAGGATTTTTCTTGTTCTTGGTGTTCGGAGCACTCTCGCTCGGTTGCCGATTATGAGGAAACATGTGAGTTAAATGGAAACAAATCCCCTGTATTTGATGGCATAGATGAATGCTGCAAGTATATTGGATTTGGAAGTTCTATGGGTGAGCCAAGTGGCTTAAGTTTGGAATGCGAGGTGGAGGTTCAAGCTAACTTCGCTATTTTAAATGAAAAAGGTATGATTGAAGAATCAGAGCTGAGACGTGCAACTGAGGAGATGCTGCGATCTGTGCATGAGAAATCTATTTATGAACCAGACCCTGAAGATGGAAACTTTATGTCAGATTTTAATGCAAATTTGATTAAGTTTACCCTTGATAACGCAAGAAGAAACGAGGAAGGAAGGCTAGAGATGCCTCTTCTATGGAATGAAAAGAGCTGTCATTTGCTTGGACGGAATTTCAACCTTGCAAAGGCTGTATTGAGGTCCAACACGAGAAAATTACAAAGGAACAAGGCAAATTTGGAACTTATGAATGAAAATTTTAAAGAACAAGCAAAACTTGGGATAATTGAGAGTACCAAATCTAGAAAGGTACATGTATGAGCATCCTGAGTGCAGTTTTTTAGCACACATGGGAGTTTTTAGACTAGATCGGGAAACAACAAAATGCAGAGTTGTTTTCCTGTCCAATGTTTGTGAACCTAGCAGGTCCAGTGTGATGACGGTCAATCATAATCAGGCTATGTATGCTGGCCCATCACTCAATCAAAAGATAACGTCTGCAATGCTTCATTTGAGATTCGGATCTAGATTACTGATCTTCGATATTAAGAAAGCATTCAATCAAATTGCACTCAGTGAGCTTGATCAGCAGAAGTTACTCTTTTTGTGGTATAAGAATGTTAAGAAAGGGGATTTCTCTATAATTGCCTACAAAAATGTTCGTCTTCCTTTTGGACTTCGATGCAGTCCTACAATTTTGATGTTGGCTCTTTTCAAAATTTTAGTACTGGATAGCAAGAATGATAATCCTAGACTAAGAAATGCAAAATGGATAATGTATCAGCTCTTCTATATGGATAATGGTGGATTTACTTGTGAATCATCTGAAACCTTGAATTGGATATATGAGATTTTACAGGGTATTTTTGGTCCTTACAAATTTGAACTACAGCAGATGTTTTCTAATGATTCTACACTACAAGATAAAATTGATGGAGAAAATATGCAATCGGATGTAGGATGCAAGAAATCTGAGATGGAGGTGAAATTACTTGGGATGATCTGGAATCGAGGGAGTGATACAATTTCAACCAGGAAATTGGGCCTTGATGAAAAGGCTAATACAAAAAGGGAAATTTTGCGATCCATTGCATCTAATTATGATGTTTTCAACATAAATGGTCCTCTTCTTAACAGAGCTAGACTTTTTATGCAGGACTTGCAATGTGAGAGGACGCTTGGATGGGATACACAACTTAGAGACTTTCAACAAAAGGAATGGAAAAATATTGCAAACCAAGTAAATTCTGCTCCTGTTTTTGAGCTTCAGAGATGTGTTGGTGAAAGGACAGATGAATATAAACTTGAGGCTTATGTTGATGCTAGCAAAAGAGTTTATGGAGTTGTTGTATATTTATGCAATATAAGAAGTGGTGAAAGAAGCTTTGTATTAGCGAAAAACAGACTCATTGGATCCAAATTGCATGAAAAGTCCATTCCTTCACTCGAATTACAGGCTATGTGTTTGGGTACAGAGGTTTTGTTGGATACCTATAATGAACTGAGTGGCACACAGTGCCTGGTGCCCATCAAAATAGTTGACTTGGGGCTATTCTCAGATAGTTTTGTTGCCCTGTCGTGGCTTAAGTCATTTTCTCATAGGTTTGATAAAATGCAGAAAAGGTCAGTGTTCGTAATGAACAAACTGAATCATATAATAAAGCTATGTGAGGGGAGAAGTGTTGGATTCTCCTTCGTGAGTGGAATGGACAACCCAGCCGACAAAATTACACGATGTCTGTCATTCAAAAGCTTAATGAAGTCTAATTACCATAAGGGTCCCAATATACGTGATCTCGATCAAGCTAGTAGAAGTGACATTTTAGGTTTCAAGGTACCAATGGTCGAGAATTTAGAAACCATTGAGGCATATAGTGCATCAACCAGTATAAAAGAAAGCCAAACTGTAAAACTAGAGCACTTAATACCTCTAGATAGATATTCAAATATGAATAAGTTGATATCTATACATGCGAAAGTTCTGGAATGCTGGGATCGATGGAAAGGGTTTATAAACAAGTCACATGGCTTTGATAAGAAGGACCTCCGCTCTAAGGCTTTTACTCAAATCATCTCTAGGGATCAACAAATAGATTTTCCAGATGTTATTGACTATTTAAGTAGTAACTCTAAAACCAAGATGGCTATGCCTAATTTGATATCACAGTTGAATTTGTATCCAGACACTCATAATTTAATAAGAGTGAATTGTAAATTTAATGAGAAGCGCAGTGTAACCAACCAAACTTATCCTATTCTTTTATCAAGAGAGAGTACTCTAACAAAACTTATTATATTGGATGGACATTTGCTTTTGAAACATGCTGGTTGCTATGCCCTTTTGACAGAATTACGTAGGAAATTCTGGATACCAAAATTCTTCTCAACAGTTAAAAGGATTCTGAAGGAATGTGTTGTATGCCGGAGATATAACCAAAGACCTGTCAAACTTAATCAATCAGCCTATAGGGAATTTAGATTGAGTCCATCTGATAAACCTTTTGGTAATGTATACCTTGATTATTGTGGTCCATTTTATGTGAGACAAGGGAAAGATAAAGTCAAGGTTTGGATCCTTGTTATTTCATGCATGTTCACACGAGCAGTTAATCTTAAGATCTGTATGGATATGACAGTTGAAGAGTTTTTGCGTGCTTTGTCACTGCATTCTTTTGAATATGGAGTCCCTCAGTTTATAGTAAGTGATTTGGGTACGCAAATAGTGGCAGGAGCCAATATTGTTCAGGATTTCCTGAAGGATGCCGAGACTGTTCAGTATTTAACTGATAATAATGTTGAGAAAGTCCATTTTCAACAGTACTATAAGGGCTGCAGTCAGCTTGGAGGATTGGTTGAAAGCGTAGTCAAAATGACCAAGCATATGATACGGAAGTCAATCAGAAATAATGTCATTGAATTTAGGGATTTTGAATATCTTGTTTGTCATGCTGTACATTTGATCAATAGAAGGCCGATTGCATTTAAAGAAGCATTAAGAGATTGTTCTAATAATGTACCAACCCCTATAACGCCAGAGGAACTTATTCATGGATATTCATTGGTCTCTTTGAATATTATTCCTGCATTACAAGCTGACCCTGATTCTGATGAGGATTTTCAGGTTGCCTTTGATGTTGTACATAAAATTAAAACGTCTTATGAGAAGCTGAAACAAATTAGAACTAACTTGCTGGAAATCTATCATCGGGAATTCATGAACACTTTAATTAAACAAGCTACTGATAAGAAGGATAGATATGCTCCTGTAAACCATAAACAAATCAGTATCGGCGATATTGTGCTGATTAAGGATGATGGATATAAACCTGTTAATTATCCTATGGGAATTGTCAAAGAAGTTTTCAAGAATATCAACGGAGAGGTAACTGCTGCGAAAGTTCTGAAGGGTAAAACCAATGAAATAACTAAAAGGCATGTTACTACTTTAATACCACTCTTGAGGAAGGAGTCTGATGAGGATGCTGTAGGATCAGATGATGATGATGATGATAATGCTGTAGCATCGAAAGAAGAGATTCCAGGCATGGACGTTTCTAGGAAACGTCCACAGAGAAAAGCTGCTGAGATATCACGGCAAAAATTCAAAACCATTCTAAACGATGATATTTCAGACTAATTATATTTTTTTTCTTTATTTGATCAAATTTACATAATTCTTATGTAGAATTTGATTTCTTCCCCGGGAGTGTTGAAAAATAACACTTAAGTTATTTTTTTGTTTTCTGTTTCTTTTTATAATATGGTAATTTGGTAAGTTTGCAAATGATTGTTTTTATTTCAACTTGCATTTTTAGTATTTAAATAATTTTTGTTTACATAAAATGATGACAATTCCTTAATAACCTGTTAAAACTTAAGATGGTTTGGGTCGTTGAAGAGACTTGCTGCTCGTTATAAATTTCTTACAGAAAGGAGAAGTGGACGGCTTTCCATGAAAATATAGTTAGTTCTTAGCCATCTTCACCAGTGACAACATTGGATTTGCTGGCCTCTTTATCGTCATGGTGAAAAAATAAGTGATTTGTACCATGGATCCGCAGCTTACGTTGCCTTCTTCTTGGAAGCCTCATCAAGAGCCAACACAGAAATTGTGATTTGTTTCATTTACGAACAGCATACACGGACTGTATGGGTTGTGAGGTACGTCATCATTTTAAAGGTCATTTAAAATTTGTGATTTATAATTCATAGTTCATTTGATAATGAAAGTCCCTTGCTTTGCTTTTTAGCCCCCACAAATAAAAATACCCTTGGATAATATTCATATCATTTACAATTTTCATGAAATTGCCATATTATAATTTCCCTGTCATAATTGAGAGATTCATTTATCTTCAGTTACTTTGAGCTGGTTAGATAATTTAAATTTTGTATCATATTTTGGCATTTTATCATTTTTGCCACTTTTACGTTAATTAGTAGTTTATTTACATTAGTTGTTTTTACTACTTAGGTGGTTATTCGTTCGGCCTTACTGTCAATTTGGCTCGTTGTATACAAGTGATATCCTTAATACGCAAAGTGGACCATTGCCTTTAGGTAATTATTTGATAGTGTTAAGTGAAATTAAATTATTGATACAATATATATATTTGAATGGCATTCCTGTGTTTTAAGTAATTTATTAGTTATTTCGATAGTTCAAATTACCATTTGAAGTGTAATTGATATTTGTTATTTCATATTTATCTAGGGGTTCTTGAAAATGGTAATTGGAAGTTGGAGATGCTTGACCATCGCTTTGACCTCCATTTTAGGCGATCATCTTCGGCAGCAGCAACAACAGCATTGTTTTTAATTTGAGCAGCAATACATGAAACCATTTTATTAATTCTTGTTCAATTTCCTAGTTGTTCATAATTTTATGAAGGTTGAATTAAAATAAGAAAATTGCTCATTGTATTAATTTTCCAATTACGTTGTAAAGTTTTTCAAGATGGCGCCCAACGTGGGGCTTAAGTAAGGTGCTGTTTTTGCTGTCTGGTTAGCTTCCGGGTTGTGGTTTTGTTTGTTTGCGGGTCCATGGTTTAAGTTTTAAATTTTATTGAAATGAGTGTAGAATTAAAGACTCGTAAATATATTCGTGGCCAAGTAACGCGGTTGTTTAATGAACATGATAAATTCATGCGTATGAATAAAACTGAGTTGAAGGCTGTTCAAATCAAATTGGTATCGTACAGTGATCAGTTGAACAGTCTTAATACTGTAATCCATAAGTCTTTGTATGGAGACGGGACAAATGAAGAGGAGTTCTTATTAGAATTGCAGTCTTGTGATGATTACTCAGATAAATTTAATACCTGTTTTGCTGTTTTACAATTGATGGATTCTAAGCCTGAGGCCAAGGATTCTGAGACCGCAAGAAGTCTCTTAAAGAGTCCTGTAGTTCCACTTCCGGTTTACGCTAGCACCGAAAGTGAAAATGTTGAAAAATTTCTTGTCGAGTTTGAATCGGCTATTGCCACATATTCGTACACAGAGAGATAAACTATTACTTCTCAAGCAACAGGTATCAGGCAGAGCCTCAATTTTACTCGAGAATCTTGAAATTTCAAAGCAGACCTATACTGATGCTAAGAAATTGCTTAAAGAAGCACTGGCTTCTCGTTCGCTTCAGAAATTCAATGTAATTAAGCAATTAAGTGAAATGAAGCTTGAGTATGGCACTGATCCTTTTTCCTATATTGGAAAAATTACTAATGTAACTGAAACTTTTTCTACATTGGAAATCAAAGTAGATGATATTTTGCAGTATTTCATCTGGCAAGGCATGAATGACTCCTTTAAAGCTCAGCTAATAAATGTGACTAATCATGTACGTCCATCACTTGAAGAGATAAAGGAAAATTTCTTTGAAGCATCTGAACGTTATATGGACGTCACAAGGAAGTTTAATGAAAGGAGGAGACAAGGAGGAAAATCTTCTACATCACTTGCAGTTAATGTTAAATATGAGGATAATGAAACTAACAGAATTAGTACTTCTGACACCGCTTCTCCGAGGAAAAGGTGCACTATTTGCCAGGAAAACCATGCAACACATAAGTGTATAAAATATAAAGAACCTGAGCATAAGCTGAGACGCTTAGAAGAACTTAATGGTTGCAAGAAATGTGCTAACATTGGACATACCACTGACAAATGCAAGTTTAAATTCTTTAAGAAATGCTATTTTTGTAAGGGTTGGCATTTTTCATTTTTGTGTGATCATCAAGGTGAAAAATCTCATGATGAAAAACTACAAATGAATGCGAGAGGTAGCAAGGAAGTAAAAGCAGGTAATTCAAAACACAGGGAAACCTCAAGTGATGTAATGATTATAACTAAGGCTTTGCATACCACTGATGGCGCCTCTGTTTTGCCAACTTTTACCTGTGAAATGTTGAATGGAGCCCTTGTTAGAGGTTTGAAGGACTGTGGCTGTCAGACCAGTTTTGTAACTGAAAAACTTGCAAGTGATAATAGGTTGAAAGTGTTAGAAGATAATGTCTCTTTAACAGTCAATGGTTTTAATTCAAGTAAGAAGTATAAATCCAAAATAGTTGAATTAAAGTGCAACTTTGATGATAAGGCATGTGTAATACATGCATTGTGTGTACCAAGCATAGATATAAACTTGTCATTGCCAGGAATTTCAGAAGTGGCCAGGGCCTTTGCCAAAAAAGGCTTCAAATTAGCTGATAAATATTTGACTGATGGTAGTGATAAAATAAAGGATATTGACTTGATACTCGGTACAAATGATGCCCATTGTTTATTAGATTTTTCAGTAAAATTTGGCAATGATCACCCATCTGTTTATTTGGGATCAGCTGCAGGAGTGATGTTAATGGGTAATGTCAAGATTATGCAACGGAATCTACCTTATCTTTCAAAGGATTTTTCTTGTTCTTGGTGTTCGGAGCACTCTCGCTCGGTTGCCGATTATGAGGAAACATGTGAGTTAAATGGAAACAAATCCCCTGTATTTGATGGCATAGATGAATGCTGCAAGTATATTGGATTTGGAAGTTCTATGGGTGAGCCAAGTGGCTTAAGTTTGGAATGCGAGGTGGAGGTTCAAGCTAACTTCGCTATTTTAAATGAAAAAGGTATGATTGAAGAATCAGAGCTGAGACGTGCAACTGAGGAGATGCTGCGATCTGTGCATGAGAAATCTATTTATGAACCAGACCCTGAAGATGGAAACTTTATGTCAGATTTTAATGCAAATTTGATTAAGTTTACCCTTGATAACGCAAGAAGAAACGAGGAAGGAAGGCTAGAGATGCCTCTTCTATGGAATGAAAAGAGCTGTCATTTGCTTGGACGGAATTTCAACCTTGCAAAGGCTGTATTGAGGTCCAACACGAGAAAATTACAAAGGAACAAGGCAAATTTGGAACTTATGAATGAAAATTTTAAAGAACAAGCAAAACTTGGGATAATTGAGAGTACCAAATCTAGAAAGGTACATGTATGAGCATCCTGAGTGCAGTTTTTTAGCACACATGGGAGTTTTTAGACTAGATCGGGAAACAACAAAATGCAGAGTTGTTTTCCTGTCCAATGTTTGTGAACCTAGCAGGTCCAGTGTGATGACGGTCAATCATAATCAGGCTATGTATGCTGGCCCATCACTCAATCAAAAGATAACGTCTGCAATGCTTCATTTGAGATTCGGATCTAGATTACTGATCTTCGATATTAAGAAAGCATTCAATCAAATTGCACTCAGTGAGCTTGATCAGCAGAAGTTACTCTTTTTGTGGTATAAGAATGTTAAGAAAGGGGATTTCTCTATAATTGCCTACAAAAATGTTCGTCTTCCTTTTGGACTTCGATGCAGTCCTACAATTTTGATGTTGGCTCTTTTCAAAATTTTAGTACTGGATAGCAAGAATGATAATCCTAGACTAAGAAATGCAAAATGGATAATGTATCAGCTCTTCTATATGGATAATGGTGGATTTACTTGTGAATCATCTGAAACCTTGAATTGGATATATGAGATTTTACAGGGTATTTTTGGTCCTTACAAATTTGAACTACAGCAGATGTTTTCTAATGATTCTACACTACAAGATAAAATTGATGGAGAAAATATGCAATCGGATGTAGGATGCAAGAAATCTGAGATGGAGGTGAAATTACTTGGGATGATCTGGAATCGAGGGAGTGATACAATTTCAACCAGGAAATTGGGCCTTGATGAAAAGGCTAATACAAAAAGGGAAATTTTGCGATCCATTGCATCTAATTATGATGTTTTCAACATAAATGGTCCTCTTCTTAACAGAGCTAGACTTTTTATGCAGGACTTGCAATGTGAGAGGACGCTTGGATGGGATACACAACTTAGAGACTTTCAACAAAAGGAATGGAAAAATATTGCAAACCAAGTAAATTCTGCTCCTGTTTTTGAGCTTCAGAGATGTGTTGGTGAAAGGACAGATGAATATAAACTTGAGGCTTATGTTGATGCTAGCAAAAGAGTTTATGGAGTTGTTGTATATTTATGCAATATAAGAAGTGGTGAAAGAAGCTTTGTATTAGCGAAAAACAGACTCATTGGATCCAAATTGCATGAAAAGTCCATTCCTTCACTCGAATTACAGGCTATGTGTTTGGGTACAGAGGTTTTGTTGGATACCTATAATGAACTGAGTGGCACACAGTGCCTGGTGCCCATCAAAATAGTTGACTTGGGGCTATTCTCAGATAGTTTTGTTGCCCTGTCGTGGCTTAAGTCATTTTCTCATAGGTTTGATAAAATGCAGAAAAGGTCAGTGTTCGTAATGAACAAACTGAATCATATAATAAAGCTATGTGAGGGGAGAAGTGTTGGATTCTCCTTCGTGAGTGGAATGGACAACCCAGCCGACAAAATTACACGATGTCTGTCATTCAAAAGCTTAATGAAGTCTAATTACCATAAGGGTCCCAATATACGTGATCTCGATCAAGCTAGTAGAAGTGACATTTTAGGTTTCAAGGTACCAATGGTCGAGAATTTAGAAACCATTGAGGCATATAGTGCATCAACCAGTATAAAAGAAAGCCAAACTGTAAAACTAGAGCACTTAATACCTCTAGATAGATATTCAAATATGAATAAGTTGATATCTATACATGCGAAAGTTCTGGAATGCTGGGATCGATGGAAAGGGTTTATAAACAAGTCACATGGCTTTGATAAGAAGGACCTCCGCTCTAAGGCTTTTACTCAAATCATCTCTAGGGATCAACAAATAGATTTTCCAGATGTTATTGACTATTTAAGTAGTAACTCTAAAACCAAGATGGCTATGCCTAATTTGATATCACAGTTGAATTTGTATCCAGACACTCATAATTTAATAAGAGTGAATTGTAAATTTAATGAGAAGCGCAGTGTAACCAACCAAACTTATCCTATTCTTTTATCAAGAGAGAGTACTCTAACAAAACTTATTATATTGGATGGACATTTGCTTTTGAAACATGCTGGTTGCCATGCCCTTTTGACAGAATTACGTAGGAAATTCTGGATACCAAAATTCTTCTCAACAGTTAAAAGGATTCTGAAGGAATGTGTTGTATGCCGGAGATATAACCAAAG
This sequence comes from Palaemon carinicauda, assembly GCF_036898095.1. NCBI lineage: Eukaryota > Metazoa > Arthropoda > Malacostraca > Decapoda > Palaemonidae > Palaemon > Palaemon carinicauda. The sequence continues at coordinate 100,306,574 of NC_090739.1, read as the reverse complement.
ACCTGTCAAACTTAATCAATCAGCCTATAGGGAATTTAGATTGAGTCCATCTGATAAACCTTTTGGTAATGTATACCTTGATTATTGTGGTCCATTTTATGTGAGACAAGGGAAAGATAAAGTCAAGGTTTGGATCCTTGTTATTTCATGCATGTTCACACGAGCAGTTAATCTTAAGATCTGTATGGATATGACAGTTGAAGAGTTTTTGCGTGCTTTGTCACTGCATTCTTTTGAATATGGAGTCCCTCAGTTTATAGTAAGTGATTTGGGTACGCAAATAGTGGCAGGAGCCAATATTGTTCAGGATTTCCTGAAGGATGCCGAGACTGTTCAGTATTTAACTGATAATAATGTTGAGAAAGTCCATTTTCAACAGTACTATAAGGGCTGCAGTCAGCTTGGAGGATTGGTTGAAAGCGTAGTCAAAATGACCAAGCATATGATACGGAAGTCAATCAGAAATAATGTCATTGAATTTAGGGATTTTGAATATCTTGTTTGTCATGCTGTACATTTGATCAATAGAAGGCCGATTGCATTTAAAGAAGCATTAAGAGATTGTTCTAATAATGTACCAACCCCTATAACGCCAGAGGAACTTATTCATGGATATTCATTGGTCTCTTTGAATATTATTCCTGCATTACAAGCTGACCCTGATTCTGATGAGGATTTTCAGGTTGCCTTTGATGTTGTACATAAAATTAAAACGTCTTATGAGAAGCTGAAACAAATTAGAACTAACTTGCTGGAAATCTATCATCGGGAATTCATGAACACTTTAATTAAACAAGCTACTGATAAGAAGGATAGATATGCTCCTGTAAACCATAAACAAATCAGTATCGGCGATATTGTGCTGATTAAGGATGATGGATATAAACCTGTTAATTATCCTATGGGAATTGTCAAAGAAGTTTTCAAGAATATCAACGGAGAGGTAACTGCTGCGAAAGTTCTGAAGGGTAAAACCAATGAAATAACTAAAAGGCATGTTACTACTTTAATACCACTCTTGAGGAAGGAGTCTGATGAGGATGCTGTAGGATCAGATGATGATGATGATGATAATGCTGTAGCATCGAAAGAAGAGATTCCAGGCATGGACGTTTCTAGGAAACGTCCACAGAGAAAAGCTGCTGAGATATCACGGCAAAAATTCAAAACCATTCTAAACGATGATATTTCAGACTAATTATATTTTTTTTCTTTATTTGATCAAATTTACATAATTCTTATGTAGAATTTGATTTCTTCCCCGGGAGTGTTGAAAAATAACACTTAAGTTATTTTTTTGTTTTCTGTTTCTTTTTATAATATGGTAATTTGGTAAGTTTGCAAATGATTGTTTTTATTTCAACTTGCATTTTTAGTATTTAAATAATTTTTGTTTACATAAAATGATGACAATTCCTTAATAACCTGTTAAAACTTAAGATGGTTTGGGTCGTTGAAGAGACTTGCTGCTCGTTATAAATTTCTTACAGAAAGGAGAAGTGGACGGCTTTCCATGAAAATATAGTTAGTTCTTAGCCATCTTCACCAGTGACAACATTGGATTTGCTGGCCTCTTTATCGTCATGGTGAAAAAATAAGTGATTTGTACCATGGATCCGCAGCTTACGTTGCCTTCTTCTTGGAAGCCTCATCAAGAGCCAACACAGAAATTGTGATTTGTTTCATTTACGAACAGCATACACGGACTGTATGGGTTGTGAGGTACGTCATCATTTTAAAGGTCATTTAAAATTTGTGATTTATAATTCATAGTTCATTTGATAATGAAAGTCCCTTGCTTTGCTTTTTAGCCCCCACAAATAAAAATACCCTTGGATAATATTCATATCATTTACAATTTTCATGAAATTGCCATATTATAATTTCCCTGTCATAATTGAGAGATTCATTTATCTTCAGTTACTTTGAGCTGGTTAGATAATTTAAATTTTGTATCATATTTTGGCATTTTATCATTTTTGCCACTTTTACGTTAATTAGTAGTTTATTTACATTAGTTGTTTTTACTACTTAGGTGGTTATTCGTTCGGCCTTACTGTCAATTTGGCTCGTTGTATACAAGTGATATCCTTAATACGCAAAGTGGACCATTGCCTTTAGGTAATTATTTGATAGTTTAAATTACCATTTGAAGTGTAATTGATATTTGTTATTTCATATTTATCTAGGGGTTCTTGAAAATGGTAATTGGAAGTTGGAGATGCTTGACCATCGCTTTGACCTCCATTTAAGGCGATCATCTTCGACAGCAGCAACAACAGCATTGGTTTTAATTTGAGCAGCAATACATGAAACCATTTTATTAATTCTTGTTCAATTTCCTAGTTGTTCATAATTTTATGAAGGTTGAATTAAAATAAGAAAATTGCTCATTGTATTAATTTTCCAATTACGTTGTAAAGTTTTTCAAGACCCCCCCCCCCCCAAAAAAAAAAAAAAAAAAAAAAAATATATATATATATATATATATAAATATATATATATATATATATATATATATATATATATATATATATATATATATATATATATATATTTGAAATAAGAATCAAACCAAATAAAATCAATTCTTCTATCAAGTAAAATGAGGACCTGACTAAACGGAAGAAATTTGTCCCTTTTCGAAAAGATTCTCTTATGTGCAGGCACGGCTGGGGTGGGGGGGGGGTTAGCTGGATATGTAGCAAAAGAATTTATTTTGTTCGAGTATTTTCTCTTCTCATGTTGGGTGGAGAGAAACACGTAAGGGAGAAAGAAGATTAAATTGCAGCGTTTTAGTTTTAATGTTTTCGGTTCGTTTTTCGTCATCGTTTTGATAATGAGAAATTGTCCAATTATCTCTTTCTTAAAGGAAGAGATGTAAGAGTTAATGCACAAACTAATTAGGAATTAGGGAGAGACCTTAATATTATCAGAATTTGTAGTGCAACCAATCATTGATCACGTATAATATATAAAACGCATACTAAACCCCAATAGAAATATATAATTATAAGTGAATAGGACGTTAGTTTTTCATTTATCAAGAAATCAGTGGAATAACCAATAAGGGATTTTTTATAATACAATTTCTTTTTCTGGACCTTGAACATCTAGCAAAGATTATCTCATGATAGATAGATAGATAGATAGATCGATAGATAAAGAACTGGTTATCATAAATCCAACTGCGCAAAGCTTGCAAATTCTCTCTCTGTCTCTTTCTCAAACGGGTGAACGCTAGATATCAAATGGAAAGACATAAATACGGTTCCAATATTTCCTCAAACCCAGCTGGAATTTAGTTTGTCTTGGATGATGTTCTCAATTTTTAGAGGCCACTAGTACATCATATATCAATTGCAAACGTTAAGTAACATGCCCAAAAGGTACATTTAATAGCGGCAATGCATGGATAAGCTAGACGAGAGCACAGAAGATACTTAATTGTAGGGTAAATGCTAGAGCCACGAAACAACAAGCTGCTGTAAGGAGTGATGCCATTCCAGTGACCTGGAATTGGGAATGTAGGTTGTAAGCGAGTTAACCTCACGGTGTAAGTTGCGTTGCACAAGCGAGACTAATCCTTAAATAGAGATATTGATTCCGATGGAACAAAGAAATCGTAAACTTCATCGGATTAAGGAGTGAAGAGGCCCCCATGGAAGTACAGAAACTACTTCAACATAGAGAGAACGCTGAAGACGCGAGAAACCATCATGGCATAAAGAACAGCTCCTTTCTAAATGGAATCGAGTCGGAGACCAATGTAGTTTACAAGATTAGATGTTCTGAGAAGGCGAGTAAATTTCCTTGTTACAGCGTTAGACTAGCGATTACAGTCTGAAGAAGGACGCCATTCTCGTTGCTAGAGTAGAACCGTAAGCTTCGTCGAAGAGAGGATACCTGATGAGATGTTATGAACTTAGCAAAGTCTTGTGAAAAATCCTTCGCTTACTTCAAAATAAATCGTGAAAATTAATATTAAAAGAAATCTTCAAATTTTCATTTATCATTATTTGTTATCAAATAATCATGTTTTAATTTTTAGCAATTGAGCCTTCACCTTGTGTAACCTAACATCCAACGGTTATAGGCCTGGTGAACAATCGCATAAAAAGATCATTCAAAAGTTAACACGAGTGTGGGACAGATATCATATGGGAAAAGTAATTGCAGTATTCATCTTTTTATGAAACTTAACTGATGTTTAGTTTTTTCAGTAAGATATTGTATTTGAGTTTTAGACGCTACTAGTGCAAAGTATGTATATGTATGTATGTATGTATGTATGTATGTATATATATATATATATATATATATATATACATATATATATATATATATATATATATATATATACATATATATATATATATATATATATACATATAAATATATATATATATATATATATATATATATATATATATATATATGTATGTATATATTTATGTATATACATGACACGTTAACACTAACGCTCGTGATTGTCATTTATTCTAATAAGTCACAAATACCTCTTAATGTCGAATTCACCCTCCCTCTGGATAAAAGATCCAATAGGAGATTAATTTCTTTTGGCAAAGCTCTGGTTGGCTAAGGATTTAAACTCTGACCCAATAAAACTGAGGTGATTGAGACAGGATTCGAATCCATGGCCAACCAGAAGCTCAGAAAAAAAAAGAAAAAAAAATTCTCCTTCGATCTTGGATACCAAGGGAGAATGAATTCGATATTAAGGGGTATTTATAGCTATACTGAATAAATGAAAATAAGAATATTTCGTGGTAAAAACTGGCAAAGAAAAACCATAAGCAGACAGGAGTGGAAACCCATGTCTAAGGGCTGATGATGATCATATATCTATCTATCTATCTACCTATCTATATATATATATCTATATATATATATATATATATATATATATATATATATATATATATATATATATATATATATATATATATATATATATATCCAAATAAGCCATATATCATACTCCTCCTATTATCTGGATTCTCTCTATACCTCGGGATCAGAGTCCCAAGCGGGAATCAACTCAAAGATAATAGGTTCTGGTCGTTAGCGATATAGAGAGAATCCAGATATTAGGAGGAGTATAATATACGGCTTATTTGAATATGAAAAAAAAAACGTTTAAATGTGCAAATGTACACACACACACATATATATATATCTATATATATACTGTATATATGTATATATATATACATATATACATATATATATATATATATATATATATATATATATATATATATATATATATATATATATATATATATATATATATATATATATATAATAGGCGCTGTAAGATATAAGCCATAGTTTCTCAACACGTCCTTTGTACTGCTCCACTACCTTATCTCGACCACAGTAGTACCTGGCACCCATTCACCTATTCACGACTGGTTGAAATTGATGGCGGTAGTCAGTGTTCAAAAGCGGTCCTAGAAATACGTAGTCATAAACTTGAATATCTTCAAGACTCAATGGCAATAGGGGAAAGGATTTATAATGATAAGTAAACTACACATATAATTTAATTTGTTATGCAATCTTTCTTTAAGAATTCGTTTAGCTTTTTTTAATTTCATGAAGTCATTAATCAAATAAATAAAAGCTTAAGGTAATGATTTTCCTGTTTTTCATATTCTAGGCCTAAAACCCAACAATTTATTATCTTATTTACATATCGTTATTTCTGAGTGTAATTCAATGGGACTTATATGTAATCCTATGAAATGGTTCGCAAATCCTTCTTATTCATGTTTTTATATGACATGATCCACTTTTTTTACCGCCAATATTTCAATTTAGAGCTTATGGAAGAATAGTATTTCATTACTATGTATTTATTTATGATCTTTCAAGAAAATACCTTGTTCTTTAAAAGCATGGTTTCTCAAATTACAATAGTGATTATCTTATAGTTTTATATTTTTTCTGAGTCGTTTTCAAAGAAAAGCAACTTATTACATTTTTAAAATTTCGTAATGATGTTTGAAAATTAATTATCTCCTCCTAAAATTGACCTTTTGGAGAGAGAGGATTTCAGTGTGACAAACAGACAGACAGATAGAGAAAGAAAGCGCTAAGATATTGACTTTTACTGAATATACATTTCAAACGCAATATGAAAATCGCAATTCTACAATAAAACGTAATAATAATAATAATAATAATAATAATAATAATAATAATAATAATAATAATAATAATAATAATAATAATAATAATAATAATAATAATAATAATAATAACTGTTCCGAAGACTATTATTAGAATGAACCAACAAAAATGAAATATTTGGCTCCTCTCTTTCCAGTAGTTATCATCTAAATAGGCTGTTGGTAAAAGATCCTCACATTTATAGGTATGCCTGCTGGACTATACATACATATCTACGCAGTATGTATATTCTACGAATATATGAATTCAACCCAGCGAATGAAATCTCGACGCATATGCAAATAAACATACAAATATAAGTACGATTGTCCAAGCACAAAATATACAGGAAAATGTACCGCCGGAATATCGCATATAATATATGTGAATGCCACCAACAAGCAAAAGTGAGATAAAAAAAGGAAGCAAGAGAACATTTCTGTGCAAAGGAAATATTGCCAATACAAAGTTCCCAGAATGATCAAGTTTTTCTCTTCACTAACTTTAAACTTAATGGCTGGTGGGA
>NC_090739.1:100289850-100294850 GCF_036898095.1 Palaemon carinicauda | reverse complement strand
GAAGACCTTTCCTCATCAGGGGATCAGCTTTCCTCAGGAGAAAGGTTTTCAGTTTATGAAACAACGTCGTCTGAGGCTTCCAGCGAGATCCCTTTACCTGTATCAAGTTGTAAGAGGGAATTCGTGTGTGAAATGTATGTTACGTTTATGTCATCTATTTGTTTGGTAATCTGTCTGTTAAATCATTTTGAATTGACAATAGAGTAGGAAGGACACGATATTGAAGCTTTTGCTTCATACCAGAATAAACAGAACTACTTCGATGGTAATAAATACGACCTTACTTTCCTGAATTTAAAGTTATCCATAATAGTAATGCGCAAATTATTATTATTATTATTATTATTATTATTATTATTATTATTATTATTATTATTATTATCATTTACGTTTTTAGAGCTACTCTGGATTTATTGTTGCTTATTTTTTAAACTGGAATGGATTTTACCCTGGCCAGAAAAATTCTACTACAAAAACCCAATAATGATTATTTTCTAGATAAAACTGCTACATTTTTTTTTTTTTTTTATCAAATAAACGTTGCTTGCTGACCATAGATATAATGGAAATTAGGATTAAGATTTGATAGTGTGAATCAAAATACTCTATTTAAACAAAATCAATTTTATAAGTTAGTAGATGAACAATATGAAGCACATGTACCAAAGTATTAGCTCGCTTTAGAAGGCTGTATGTAATTACCGATAAAAGCCGTGGAGTTGTTTGGCCCTCTAGGGTCCAATAGAGACTCCAACGACAAAGTCTGCTATCAGTGTTCAGTTTTAGCCTCAGTATCCAGGTTCTATTGCAGTCAGAGGAGCGATTAGGAGACCCTGAAGGGCACCGGGGAGGCGATACAATAGCAGACGCAATGTTAGAACGTCTATACAAATTGTATGTTTAAAATATAAAGTCTTATGCTACATACATACATACACACACACACACACACACACACACACATATATATATATATATATATATATATATATACACATACACATATATATATATCACACACATATATATATATATATATATATATATATATATACACACACACACACATATATATATATATATATATATATATATATATATATATATATACACACACACACACACACACATATATATATATATATATATATATATATATATATATATATATATAATCTTGAGAGAGAGAGAGAGAGAGTTAGCAATGTTAATTTAGAATACTTTGACCCATAGCGTCGTGACTTGAGTCAGTGCCCTCCGTCATGTCAGACACAGACGAGAGAGAACCTGTGTTGTTTCAAAGACCAACTGTTGCTGAGGGACCTAAGCCTGACATTGACTGAAATGGAATTGGATAATGCTTGAATAATGGTCCGGTTTCCACAACTGCTGTTTGTAAAATAAATTTATACCGCCTAAAAATAATATTTTAAAATTTATGCTTTTCCTTTCATAGAATTTTTTTTTTTTTTTTTTTTTTTGAGAAATGAAATGTCTTTTCTTTAATTTCCTTGTCTTAAATTCCGTTACTTTTTACAACTGGTGTTTTACTAAAAATCTTTATGTAATCTGTAGGGAGAGATGATTATTCCTACGAGTGCTAAAACGTACTTTCAATTTTATCGATTATAGTCTCTGTCCGATCTAGTTCAAATAATATATATATATATATATATATATATATATATATATATATATATATATATATATATATATATATAAGATAAATAGAAGAAAGGAAAGAAAGAGATGATGAGAACGGAGTATGCAATGGAAGATGAAGTATCTTTGGAACGAGAAAGGATTAAGAAGGTAGAATCATTTAAGTGTCAAGGAACTATGATCTCCAATACAGGGTCTTTAGAATTAGAGTTTAGTGAAAGATTGAAAAAAAAGCAAATCAGACAATGGCTAGGTTAAGTAAAATTTGGAAATCAAATCGCCTGATATTACATATAAAAATCAGACTATATATCAGTTTAGTGAGATCAGCGTTACTCTATGGACATGAGTCATGGTATGACAATGAAACAGTCTCCAATAGATTTAGTAGGTTTAAGAACAAAGCCCTCAGAAGGATATTGGGAGTTAAAATGGCAGGACAGGATTAAAAAAGAAACTATAAGAGAGTGCCACATGTGGATGAGATCATGATGAGGGGTAGATGGAGATGGTTTGGGCATGTAAGAGATTAGTTCACCAAACGTTCAGCTGGGCTCTACAAGACCCTAGAAGAGTTTGAAGACCCAGGCCTACATGGCTGAGGGTTATGAAGCGCGAAGGAGATAATGAATGGAGAGGTATTGAATTAAAAGCTCTAGAGAGAGACGACTAGCGAAATCTAACCGAGGCCCATTGCATTAATAGGCGTAGGAGGAGATGATGATGATGATGATGAGGATTATATATATATATATATATATATATATATATATATATATATATATATATATATATATATATATGTGTGTGTGTGTGTGTGTGTGTGTGTATGTATATATACATATATAAATTATATACATATAAATATATATATGCATATATGTGTGTATATATGTATGTATACACACACGTAAACATATTTATCATACCTCATATTTTGATCGAACCCTCGATTCTTTAAATGAAAGTCAAGTTATCTGCCAATCCTGCCGTCAGAGACCATAATAGAAGTAGAAACGTAGGTGCTTACTAGCGAATTCTATCGAATATTTGTGACCAGCCAGCTGAGCAAATGATAGCATTTACTTCGAATTATCACAAATGAGTCAGTACATGATGAAAATCACCTTGTTATCGTGATCAATAGAAATCAGTCCCTACCTCACATTGTGATCAAAACCTAAACTCTTAAAAGGAAAGGCAGGGTAGTTTGAAATTATGCAAGTAGAAGCCAAAGGAGACGTGGGAATCGAAGTGCTAATTGCATTTCAGCAGTTACCTGGTGATAATTCGTATAGCCATGAATTATACCCAACCTCCGGACCAGCCAGGTAACTCAATTAATAACATTTAATTCGAATCACTCAAAAATATCAAATATATGATGAAATTCAACACAGTATCGTGTTCAATAGAAATATATTTCTATCTCACGCATGGATCGAGCCAAATGTTTATAATTTACGCAGTGAGACCATTGTATTAAATTCAAGCATATTTTACCCAATTAAAGAGTCTAGGGTTCGATCCCAGCGTAAAGTAGAAATGTGAGATGGAATCAAAAGTGATCTACACACTCAAAAACTACTCCATTACGGGTTTTAAGTTCTTGACCCATGTATACCAAGTGGATATTTCTTATATTTTATCTTGATTCGCCTGACATCAGTACAAAAAAATTTTCACAAAATATCTATATCCAACTCGAGAAATAATCAATTAAGGTAATTCTGTAATATATCACATATAATAAGTAAGTAAAATAGAAAAAAAGAAAGTATTTTAAGTAAACTATAAAAAACACTTTATTAATACTGCGAAAGGCATTGATTTTTTTTTCATGAATATTGGTGATACCAATAATAAAGTAAAAAAAAAGAACCTAAATCTAAAGGAATACAAAAAGTATATATTAAATAAGGAAATTACATAATATTTGGACAAAAGTGAAAGGGAAACGCAAGGAAAAGAACTAGCAACAAATATCAGGAGACCAATCTGTTATTTATGAAATATGGATAAAAAGAGGATTTAACTGAATTCGGAATTTCATTTTTGCAGACTACAAATTTCATTTAATTGCCAAGCGATTGGACGCATATTCTATATGCATAAGGGAAATATGTAAATGAGTCAAATATTTACTCTTTTTTTCCAAAATTAGTTTTCTATATTAGAATAATTTTAGCAGGAAAAACATGAACTTGGAATTACTGTTTTGATTCAGTAAAAGGAAAGATCAAGACATCAAGACTTTCACTTTTAATTGGTCACCTTTGTTGAAGAGAAGAGGAAATTAGCGTTTTCTTAATATTTTATAGATTGGCATCAGAAAACACTTTTTCCTGAAAATGAATACCAAATTAAATCTAAAAAAATGTCATGATGATTTCCCCACCTTTTCACAATGAGAGTTAATGCAACTTGTTTTTCTTTCACTGTTACCCATTTATTTTGTTTCCCGTAAATGGGATTGTGGACCCACTGTATATAGATAAGACTTTCGCCTTGAAGGTATTTGATAGAATACATATAACTTCAGTTATATCCATACATATATGTACGCGCACAATATATATAGTTTATTTATTCAACTTCAATTTAAGGATGTGCTTTACCGTATAGTAAGAAAGGTAAGTAAGTATGAAAGTTCCACCCAAATTATGATAGTTTATCATAGAGTTTACATATTTTTTAAAGAATTAATTTCATATCTCACTCCTCGGTTTTGTGTTTCTCTTGAGTCTTAATCTTAATAGATTTTATTTCTTCGTCTGAAATGGCATTATTTCTTTTTCTAAGTATTATATCCTTATAAAATCTAATAATTGCATAGCATTTCCAACTTGAATATATAGTCGAGTAGGAAAATATTTCTGGTTCGACGCAAAACGTCTTTCTTATCTTTTATCTTTACTAAATATCTTTGAATTCCCAACACTTTAAGTGATATAATCAATTTCACCATCATCATCACTGTCATTATTATCATCCTCATCTTCATCATTATCACCATAATCATCATCATTTGCGTTTCATATCAGTAATACAATACCTTGTGCTCTTTCTGCCTGAATCCCATGCTGGTCATTGCCATAATTTAGGTAGTGTTTTCTCTCGTACCTTTTTTCCTACCAGTCATTGCCAGTTGACTCTGATCAATTTTTCTTCTTCCATTTTCTACACATGGACAGACCATTTAAACATTGAGCTTTATATAGAATATAATTGAAACGATATTTTCATAGGTACATTTTTTATCATTAACTTTGACTGTCCATTATAACTTAGTATATTTATATATAAGCATATATATATATATATATATATATATATAT
>NC_090739.1:100267350-100287350 GCF_036898095.1 Palaemon carinicauda | reverse complement strand
AATGAATTCCAAGTGGATATGTATTCCCAAGATAGAATTCGGTATTAAATGCATTTCGTGGGTGATATTTATATTAATCAAAATCACGTGTGCTTGTGATATATGTTCATTAAAATAACCACGTGTTGCAAACTCACGATTCAGCTATCATGGTGGAGATGGGTCTATGTCAAATCTATGAACAGAATCCTGAATTCGACAGGAATATGTAGGGGGACTTGTCATAAACTTTTAGTCTCTCTTGATAGCTGAGTCGGTAGGGTCCCTGCCAGCATGGTTTCTAGCCGTACAGGTGGTGGTTCGAATCACCACCCGGCCAGAAGCTGTTACCATAAAATGAATTCCAAGTGGATATGTATTCCCAAGATAGAATTCGGTATTAAATGCATTTCGTGGGTGATATTTACATTAATTAAAATCACGTGTGCTTGTGATATATATTTGTTTAAGATAACCACGTGTTGCAAACTTACGATTCAGCTATCATGGTGGAGATGGGTCTATGTCAAGTCTATGAACAGAATCCTGAATTCGACAGGAATATGTAGGGGGACTTGTCATAAACTTTTAATCTCTCTTGATAGCTAAGTCGGTAGGGTCCCTGCCAGCATGGTTTCTAGCCGTACAGGTGGTGGTTCGAATCACCACCCGGCCAGAAGCTGTTACCATAAAATGAATTCCAAGTGGATATGTATTCCCAAGATAGAATTCGGTATTAAATGCATTTCATGGGTGATATTTACATTAATTAAAATCACGTGTGCTTGTGATATATGTTCATTAAAATAACCACGTGCTGCAAACTCACGATTCAGCTATCATGGTGGAGATGGGTCTATGTCAAGTCTATGAACAGAATCCTGAATTCGACAGGAATATGTAGGGGGACTTGTCATAAACTTTTAGTCTCTCTTGATAGCTGAGTCGGTAGGGTCCCTGCCAGCATGGTTTCTAGCCGTACAGGTGGTGGTTCGAATCACCACCCGGCCAGAAGCTGTTACCATAAAATGAATTCCAAGTGGATATGTATTCCCAAGATAGAATTCGGTATTAAATGCATTTCGTGGGTGATATTTACATTAATTAAAATCACGTGTAGAAATATGTGTGGCTAATAAATCTCGCCCTCAATAAGGGTATATATATATATATATATATATATATATATATATATATATATATATATATATATATATATATATATATATATTAAAACCCAATAAATCTTATACATAGAGATTTTTAAAATGTTGCAATGTATACATTGGATTAACTGCTTAATATATTCAGATTTAAGTGAAAATTTTATGAAGTTGTACAGTATTTGTGAAAGGTTTTGTACAATAATAGTTCAGTAGAATTATGAGCATTTTATAAAGATAATCACATAAAAAACATCTATCATGGCATGCCTCTTGATAGAAAAATAAATTGTATCTAAGTTGTTTGAAGAGTATAAAAACACTTCACTTTACGAAGCAAATTCCCTTTAAAATCACCGAAGACTTCTTTGGAGCGCTAGGTAAAAATATCACAAAGTGGTAACCGTCTTTCAGGTGGCAGGTTATTAAGAAAATTAAGGGACTTGTTACTTTGAGCTAAAAAACAAAAAATGGAAACTGTCTCTCTGAATTTGCGATGACAAGAATTAAGATGACAGCCATTATGGTAAACATATTTTTCTTAAAAATTTACTTCTCAAAATGAAAGGAAATATTTATTAGATATTTCTTTTTTCCAAATAAGATTGCTAGCGTAACTATCTCCTAAAGTATAACAGGATTATTTGCCTAATTTTGAATTTGCATTGTTCGTATCATTTTTATTTTTGTAAATGGAAATTATACTCTTAAAGATTTTTTGCTTGTTGTTTATGGTTCACATTAATAGAAAACTAGCAGTAGAATCTGTGCCGCTAGATAGTAGTCAATCGTTCAATTAACCTAAAATCTTCAGATAATGATGTTGTTATAGAATAATAGGGTTGTGACCATTTCATTAGCATTTTGAGTCCCTTTATGGCAACCTGAAACTTCTAACGCATCTAACTCTTTTCGAAATTGGTGATAATTGATTTTTGTAATGAAATGTTTAGCACCGTCTCTATTCCTCCACAATGGGGTTTGCCTGACAACTCTACATGACATTCAGTTTCGGTCACCCGAATAAGTAGTGTATAGACAACCAAGGTAACAAATTGAGAAAACCCAACTTTGCTTAACTGACCAAAATATCAGTGAATTCCTAATAGGGAGAAACTATAAGGGGTAATAACTGATCCTTTGAAGCTAATAAATTTTCAAAGTCCTACTGAATAGGGATCACTAATTATCGATTTAATCCTACTTACTAAATAAATAATCATCAAAATACTGAAAAATAACATTAAAAGAGAATTTTATGAGATTTCATTTGTAGCATACATCATTTATCAACTAACTTTCTGAAGCCAATTGCATATGTTATATTTGATTAATCGTTTAGTTGATATTTTACATAAATATCACATGATAACGAGAAGACTCCTTCTAATACATTCTTATGAGGTTTTATTTGTAATAGATATCATTTATGAAGTAAATTTCTGAAGTCAATTCTATATGTTATCTTTAATCATTCGTTTAGCTGATATTTTAATGTATAATTGTATACATTAATTGACTCAATAAAAAAAACATTAATTCTTCATAATGATTCAGTTATTATAATCAAAGACACAAATGATAGTATTTTCATTAGGGTTTTTAATTGTTCAACATTTTAAACTACAAATAGAATGATAACGCCTAACCAAATCTCTCTCTCTCTCTCTCTCTCTCTCTCTCTCTCTCTCTCTCTCTCTCTCTCTCTCTCTCTCTCCTTTCGACAGCTTAGCAAACCGTAGAAAATCTTTTTGTGGTCCTTTTATGTGGATTATCATCTTCCCCTTCTCCCTCCACCACAAAATCAAAAATTCCACCAGAAGGGGTAAGAACTCCTTACCCGTAACTCTTCATACAAATGGGCGTATCAGCGCCTGTTGTCAAAGGAATGCCATCGAAGTGACAGGGAAATCTCATCCTTCTAGTCCAATGAAATAGTAACCATTCAAGCAAGCTATAAGAATTCCAATAAAGAACAGTGTTCTCGCAAATGTATTTGTTGAAGTGTTTTTCACCTCTACTTATTGTAAGGTCACCTTGATAGAAAACAATCGGCCTACATACAAGTTCCATCATCTGTTTTTTCTTTTATATGACATCGAAAAGCATATTCTGTCTATTTTCTTTTCACTACATCTAAAGCAGGATTAGGATTAAATTCTTATTAATGTACATTATACATTTATTACTATTATTATTATTATCATTATTATTATTATTATTATTATTATTATTATTATTATTATTATTATTATTATTATTATTATTATTATTATTAGGCTACTTGCTAAAGTACAACGCTTGATCGAAAAGCAGCATGCTATGAGCCCAAGGGCTCCAACAGGGAAAATAGCCCAGTGAGGAAATGAAATAAGGAAAAATATAAGCTACAAGAGAAGTAATTAGCACAAAAAATAAAATATTTTAAGAACAGTAACAACCTTATAATAGATCTTTCCTACATAAACTGTAAAAACTTTTAATTAAAAGCAAGAGGAAGAGAAATAAGATACAGTGTGCCCGAGTGTACCCTATTTATCAACTTTGTGTATGCCCTTTTGCACTTTCTCGTTATTGCAACCCAAAACTTACAACCGAATCTTAAATTGTTGCATTATTGGCCACAGTGTGTATATACCAACACCGTCTGGTATTCACGTCGATCACTCATCTTGGTATTATTTACTATTTTTTAGCAATAAAGGAATGAAATTTGAACAAACAATAGTCACAAGTTCTTACCAAAATAATTTCTTTCCATAGAAATTGGTAACTGTTACATATGTTATATTCTCAGCGGCGTTGCCGCATTTTCCAATTTATTGAGCGACACTGGATTAAACACTAGGCGGCGGAATTGGAAATGTGGCATCTTCAAATAATCCTAGGAAAGTTTGAACCTTTTATAACTAGATAATAACAATATACTTTTAGAGTAATTCCATCAAATAAAAGAGTACCAGAGAGATAAAAAGGCTTTGGTTTTCATTTGGCAATTCTTTCCGGTAAGAAATTCATAAGTCTTATAATGCACACACATACATAGATACATACACACATGTATATATATATATATATATATATATATATATATGTATATATATATATATATATATATATATATATATATATATATATATATGCATATATATACATATATAATTTATATGTATATATATACGCATATATATATATATATATATATATATATATATGTATATATATATATTATGTATGTATATATATATATATACATATTATGTATGTATATATATATACATATATATATAATTATATATATATATATATATATATATATATATATGTGTGTGTGTGTGTGTGTGTGTGTGTGGGCAATGTGCGTGCGTGTGTGTCTGTGTCTGTATAATTTCGCTTAGCTTAATACTCTTTATAGCTAAACATTGAAGACTCCTTCGCTTGTACAGAATTATTTTTTCACACGATACTCTCGGAGTTTTACGCTGTCTCAAATCTTTTTTGGTTAGCTTTGGAGTTGAATTTAAAAATATAAGTAAGTTTGAAAATTTGATTTTTCAGAAAAATATACCCTTGTATTCCACCTCAGAAAAATTCTCAATTTCCTTTCTCTTTGATGAATTTTACGGAGCATCATCAAAGGAAAAGGAAATTAGAAATGAGGTTTAAAGTTGATATCATCTATTTGATATTACTTACGAGTTCCTTCTCACTATCACATTGTAGAATAATTATATTTCATTATTTCAAAACTCATCTTAATTTAATTTTCCTATTTATGAGATTAAATCAACGCACCTACTCCGGTTTGCATTTATTATTTCAAGGTATGTAATGTATATGATTACATCCATGTGAGTGTTTGCTTTTTAATAAATGTTTATAAAATCATGTACAAAAGGTCCTCAACTTACTAACCTAACTGGTTCCAAAAAGCTGTTTGTGAGTCGAATTGTTTGTAAGCTGAATTTTGTTAAATTTCAGCCTACGTAGTAATATTCTATTACTTTTAAAGTGATGTTATAAAAGTAGAGATTTAATAAGAACAGAGCACAGAAGAAGAATCAATCTTTTACTATAGTCCTTGAATACATACACATATTTTTGTACTCATAATTGAAGATGATGTATACCTATCATTTTGTTTCATATTACTACTTTTACCTTAAAGGTTTAAAGGCTGCGGATGAATGGCAGATGCAAGGGAAAGTGACACTGCCCTATCAAGCAGAGCAATGTCCTAGAGACTAACCAAGGAGGGCCACGCAATGGTTGCTGATAACTCAGCAGATAGACCTATAGGCTTCCCAAACCCCCTTTCCTCAGTTCAAAAGAATGGCAAGGTTGCACCGACAAAGGAACTAACGTGTTTGAACGGGATTCGAACCCTCAGTCTGACAATGACCAGTCAGGGACGTTGCCACTTAGGCTACAACAACGCTAAGCATAATACATATGTAAAATCAGTTCTTATATTCACGAAGAAGAAAAGTTAATATCAAATTTCAAACAAAAAAGCAAATTATGAAAAATAACATCCTATGCCTCAAAATTTCTGTCCTGGTTTGCTCTTCCGTCTCGTTCAACGTATTCAAGGGTCTACAAGATTTTCTTGAGTACACTTACCTTAGTGGAATTCTCTTGTGCTTATATTTTCTTGCTACTCGTTCATTTTTGGTAGGTTTCAGGAACAGCTTTAGTCAAAGGTTGGCTGTAATGGAAAATACAACATTGATGAAATTCTTAGTGTGTTAGATTATTTGTGAATTATATTATTTTTTATGTGCACAAATATATATTTATTACAGACGTAACTCCTCTTTCTATATAATCACTGAATCGTATCATAGATATACTCTTTGTAACCTAAAATTATTTTCATGTTATATACGAAATAGTTTTATGAATATACAAGCAATATTTATATAAGTGCAAAACAGCGAACATTCAATTTTTCGTAAAACAAAGATAACAAGAGAAACTACAAAAAGAGAATTATAGCAAAAAGGAACCTAAGATTACTGAAACAAGAAGATACGATGGAAAAAAATGGAAGGAGATTGATGAAGCAACAGGAAGTAATAAAACAAAGAGGAGAGAGAGCTCTGGGTTCGAAAGAAAAGAGTACGTGCCATGTATGTACATGGAACTCTGTGGGGGGCAATGATTTCCTTCATCCCCAGAAGTAGAATATACTAAGAAAACATGATTGTACCATTCCTTAGTTGTAAGCTTGATTTTGGAATTCGGGAAGCGACCCAAGTACATTTGTTCGCGGTTGCGAATGGGAATTGTTCACACATCTCTACGTGATTCGTGATGTGAGTCTTGGCAAGAACTAAAGGTGATGAATTTCAATGGGAAACCATATCTATTCTTATTATCCATACAAGGAAAAATAGGGTGCATGCAAAAAAAAAATAATAATAATAATAAATAAAAAAAAATTCAAACTAAACATGGTAATTTTTTTTATAGTTCATTTCCTCTTCACTAGGCAATCCCATTAGTTTTTATGTCAATATTCGATAAAACAATCAATTTCAATTTTATACCTTTAATATGACATGTGTGAAGGTATAAATCCTCCATACTTGAAATTTCGATATTTGATCAAGTTTATTACAAGAGTCCAACAAACTCGATTTTAGTTCAAAGAAGAACATATCAGCAACAAAAATATCTAAGTAAAACGTTTACTGTTTTTCGTCTGAAATGGTATATACCTTTGCTAAGGTGTCTGATATTAATAGTCGCTTTTTAACATAATGTAACTTGTCTCATTAAAGCTTCTATAACAAGGATAAAAACAAAGCCCTTTACAATGACGTTGATAAGAGTAAAATTTTGTTCTTTGACAATATTGTGCCGTAAACCTTTCATCCGACTTTTAATAACTTTTGTATATTTTTCCGATAAAATGATATTATATATCATATACCGGTTTTCTTTTATTAAACGTACTTTCATTTCTACAGTTTTCAAAATAGGTATGAATGTTTTCTGCTTCTTTATAATGATTAGCTATGCAAATTGCATTACTATGAATACTTTCAAATAGAAGAAAATATCTATAAAATACATGAAAAAAATGTTATATAGAGTTCAATCAAATAAGTAAAGAAAGGTAGAAATAAGGATTATAACAAACAAACATGAATATCGAATACGAAAACGATCATTGTAATATCATCTATACCAATGAAGTAAAATCCTGCATGAACTTGTAATATTTCCTGATGCAAACCAATATAAAATGAAATATCGAGCTACAATTTTATACGAGAACAAATCATGGGATTAAACAGATTGTGGATTAACTGACAGCAAATATTTACCCGTGATGAATGCAATTTAGGAGAAATACCAAAATACCGAAATTGCTATATCGTCAATCAATTGTGTATATGACAGAGGCTTAACCTTTGAACTACTTTCAGCAAGTGAACCATTTGTAGAGATTATTCAGCGGAATTCAGGTATCAATGTATGCAGAGGAGATGTAGATTTACACAAATTTTATTCACTGCACATAATAATCTCTGGAAAATGCAGATTATAATTGTAGATTTTCTAAAGTTTTGTGAAATAACCATTTTGAGGAATTAGCTAAAATAAACACAAATATATAAAATAAATGAATGAATATATATATATATATATATATATATATATATATATATATATATATATACATATATATAGATGTATGTGTGTATGCTATACATATTCTAGCCACCATATATATTAACTTTATTCATCTAGACATTTTTAGTAAATCATTCTCGTGGCGTGGGGACATGGCTCTAGCAGCGTAAGGTTGCCAACTAGTTGCTTGCGAATCAACTCTCTCAGCTAACTCTACCTACCTACTTTCGTAACATTAAAAAAAAAGAATTTTCATGTGAATAATTACGTGAATAAAATAATCTACTCTTATGAAGACCAGCTTCATAAGAATATATACATTTCCTCTCTCTCTCTCTCTCTCTCTCTCTCTCTCTCTCCTCTCTCTCTCTCTCTCTCTCTCTCTCTCTCTCTCTCTCTCTCTATATATATATATATACATCTCGTTTATAGTTTATTGTTTATACTTTATTTAATTGGAGATCTAAATTCTTTTCACAAGTGTTTCTTTTTCAGAAATGCATTTCATAATGTTATATTCATGTAATTTCAAAATAAAAATGAAACTCTGATACTCTGGGATCAATACAGTTTACCATTTGATCTTGATATATCTATAGAAATATATATGTAAATATTTCTTATTTTTCATTTACAAAAGAATTACAAATACTGTTACTCTATCATGTTGTGAATGACATTCCTCAGCTAAGAGTACAACAATTAGCCCCTCGTGGAGCTTACGTTAATACTAGGAATTAAACAAAGTAGTGTTCCTTTTATTTTATTCATGTTTTTTACGGTTTATTCTTTGCCCATTTATTTCTATTCATTTACTTTTTATTTTCATGTCTGAAGCCTTGTACTGGTAAAATCCTGCTTTTCCCACCTTTATAGCAACTGTGCTAAGAATAACAAATGAAATAAACTATAATAAAATTAATGATAATGTAATTATGATAATATTAATGATATGAAGATGGATATAAAACCTACCTAGCACACAGATTCTCTCTCTCTCTCTCTCTCTCTCTCTCTCTCTCTCTCTCTCTCTCTCTCTCTGTATGTGCACGTTCGTTCTTGTACGTGTTTGAGTGTGCATGTACTGCTACTACTGAGGAGTAAGAAAAATCCTATTGGTTAAAGAAAAACGAAAATTCTTACCAGATGATATAGACTGGACTTTTCGTAAACAACTGACATCAAAGTAAAAATTAAATTTCCTTTTCCAGTTAAAAGAGAAAAATCTTCGCTCCATTCCGGCTGATTTCCACCGTCGGAACCTTTCAATGATCAGACATTTCTTTGATGCAGATTTTATTTATTTACTTTTATGGTGAATAAAATAAAACTATTGTAACTTGGAGATCAATCTCACCAGCTTGTTTTTGTAATCGTTATTCGGTCATAATATCTTTGGAAATACTCTTAGATTAGTACACCCATCAACAAAACCGGTGTCGCCTGGCCAGACCTGACTTGGAAAGATCATGCCCATCTTGCCCTGAAAGGTGGCCGACATTAAACAACCGAGACATCATTGGGATTGTTCGAATGTGAGGAGGAGAGAAATTACCGATATCTCTCAAAGAAGTGCGATGATGAGTGAAATATATTTGAAAAGAGAGAGAACTTTTTTATTCTTTTAAGAAATGTAATCTAATATCATTTCGAAACTAATTCATCAAGAGATTGGATCATAACTTTTTATTTGAATTTTCCGATCCTAATTCTAAATAATATTTTCTTGAATAATATTGGAACCGACTATTCATATTAATATTCATAACTCGGAAATATCCTTCGTTTGCATTTTCCTATGCATCGCCCCATTTCTCTCTCTCTCTCGCTCTCTCTCTCTCTCTCTCTCTCTCTCTCTCTCTCTCTCTCTCTCTCTCTCTCTCTCTCTTCACATACATACACACTGTAGCCTACGTACTATATGTAGGCGCTAATAATGTATCGTTTAAAATAGCGCCTACTTGGTCATCAATCATTAATAAGTGGCCTTTGTTCAAATTTTCACCACCATAACCTTTATATTAAAGTGTAGTTCCTAAAGTCAATGTAATCATGAAGAAGGGTCGCAAAATGATCCCAAACACATGTCGATACCAAACAATAAATGGAGAAAAGTAAATGTATTTCTGTTGTTATCCTGAAAACTATCTGTCCGAGTAGAAGCTGTCTTCGATTTTGGACGCCGATGAGACGTTGTGTATTCATTATATATGTATTCATGTATAAATATATATATATATATATATATATATATATATATATATATATATGTGTGTGTGTGTGTGTGTATGTATATATATATACATAATATATACATATATATATATATATATATATATATATACATATATATATATATATATATATATATATATGTATATATATATATATATATATATATATATATATATATATATATATATATATATATATAATGTCTTTTCTCTAAAAGGGAAAGTATTTAATCAGATGGTCCTATCAGTATTAACTTAAGCATCAGAAACTTGGAGCCTTACTAAAGGCCTCACAACATAAGCTGATTATAACTTAAAAGAGCTATGGAAAGAATGATGATAAGAATAACAATAAGAGACAAAAAGAGCAACATGGATACGAGAGCAAACTAAAGTAGAAGATATCCTAACATGTAAGAAAAAGGAATGGACATGGGCAGGACATGTAACGAGAATGTCAGACAATAGATGGATATTAAGAATTATAGAATGTGTCCCTAGAGATTATAAAAGAAGCAGGGGAAGGAAGAGAAGACACTCTTGTAAAATGGCATGTCTGGGGTCTTTGTTCTATAGTGGACCAGTCACGGCTGATGACACACACAAATGCACACACACACACACACACACACACATATATATATATATATATATATATATATATATATATAATATATATGTGTGTGTGTATACATATATATATATATATATATATATATATATATATACATATATATATATATATATATATATATATATATATATATATATATATATATATATATATATATATGTGTGTGTGTGTGAATATATAAACCATTTGTAGAAACATAACACATACACATAGTAACATCCATCGCTTTCGAAAAAATCTAGAATGTAATAATTCCATTGGAAAAATCATGTGAATATTACATCATTGTTGATTATCTAAAATGAATTCCTCAGAAAAGTACTCGTGAAGTGTGTTTTTTTCGAGACGTATTTTCTGTGTTTCGAACGGCTCTGATATGGATTCGTATCGAAAATGGGTTGTTTTAAATCTCAAACCTGAAAAAATAAGTCGAAGCCTTCGGTTATTTCAATGCGGTTTGCTGAAAACGTCAATTACCTTTCGCCCGAGTTTGATCGCCGAGTGCGCTTCAGGCGTTACTTAATAATGAAAGTAATAAATTATAGTATCAATTACCTTTTCATCTTCCTATTCAGTATCTTAACTTTTCCTTCAAATTGCAAATCCGAGCGTTGAACAACTTCGGAACGATCAGACTCAAATCCATAAATCAAATCATGTAGTATATTATTATTATTACTATTATTATCATAATTACTATTATCATTATCATTATTATTATTATTATTATTATTATTATTATTATTATTATTATTCAGGTTGAGTTAAAAGTAATGGCTGCATCGGCAGAGTTTATTTTCTTATCCAAATTTTCTATTTTCCGGATAATTCTCTTCTCTAGAGCACTACAATCAGCCAGCAGACTTGAAAAATTCATCAGTCGGGTGAATGACAAAATCGGGAAGACTTTTCAAGTATATTCTCACAAAATACAAGTAAAACTTTTGGTACAAAATAGTAAAAAACTACGACGCGTTTCGAGGATAAGTCCTTCCTCTTCTTCACGTAGAGAGTGAAGTGGATGCTGCAGTCGGGTGGTATTTATACCCAGGATCAGGATTACAAGTGAAAGGGCTGGAATTTTCATTGGTTTTCATTGGTTGATCGGAGCTGATATGATATGGTGTCTGGTGTACGACGATCTCGGCCGGGATCGTCGTACACCAGACACCATATCATATAAGCTCCGATCAACCAATGAAAACCAATGAAAATTCCAGCCCTTTCACTTGTAATCCTGATCCTGGGTATAAATACCACCCGACTGCAGCATCCACCTCACTCTCTACCTGAAGAAGAGGAAGGACCTACCCTCGAAACGCGTCGTAGTTTTTTACTATTTTGTACCAAAAGTTTTACTTGTATTTTGTGAGAATATACTTGAAAAGTCTTCCCGATTTTGTCATTCACCCGACTGATGAATTTTTCAAGTCTGCTGGCTGATTGTAGCGTTCTAGAGAAGAGAATTATCCGGAAAATAGAAAAATTGGATAAGAAAATAAACTCTGCCGATGCAGCCATTACTTTTAACTCAACCTGCCTAAAAGAGGGTCTCCTACCACGATATTATTATTATTATTATTATTATTATTATTATTATTATTACTATGATGATTATGATGATGATGATGAGGATGACGATGATGAGTTACTTGGGTTTATTGAAACAAAAGAATAGTTTTTTTCGCGAGTCCTAAACGGCTTCCAAATGCCTTCAGAAGAAACAGCCGTAGACTTAGCATGGAGTTCTGAATGACTCCAGAAAAGATTCTTCCCGGAGTAGTTCTGAACGGCTCCGCCCCGAGCTTCAAATGACTTCTGAAGACCTGATCTTTTTTTTTCAAACTAAGGATGCAACGCAGTGAACATTGTTAATGGCTACCTTTGGAACAGGGAGCTAACTGTGAGAATTGTGTATTACAACTACAGGATCAACAGGAGGCTCTTCGGAACATCTTCATCTACAGCTAGTTTTGGTGGTTGCTGCAGAAGTTGTCGAGCTTTGAAGAACATAATGTACGCGCCTTGAATGAGGAATGTCCTTCAAAGCTTTCCGGGAAAAGATATAGACAAAGAAGACGAAGAATGTACGCGCCTTGAATGATTCTTTGCTTGGGGTTTTGCAACGATGTCCTATCATTGGAGACTATTGGAACTAAGGAAATAAGAGGGGAGACAGAATGGTGAGCGACATGTGGTTCTTCAAGAGGATAGTACCAAAATACAACATTGAAGAAAGAACATATCCAGATCGTATTGGTAAATATATTGTTACTCGTCGTTTACTTTACCGTGATGGCGTATGCGGAGAAAATTTATTGTATTCCTGTCTTTACCAATCGCCCTTATGGACAAAGACATGGATGCCATCGATTTCTCTGAGGAATCGGACGAACTGAGGACACACGGCACTGAAATCTCTCATGAAATCTAAAAGGAAACTGATGACCTAGGAAAGAATACGATAAAATCTCGAAGGAAATTGACGAACTAAGGAAATTGGAAGATGAAATATCAAAGGAAACCGAAAAACTAAAGAACTTGAAAAACTAGAACAGACAGAAGAGAACAGCAACGAAGAGCCTTTAAACGAACACGTAAAATAGTCTTTAATACTAGAGGTAAGTCACCTTGAAATAGAGGTAAAAAAGCCCTTAATACGAGAAATAAGGCACCTCAAAATAGAGGTAAAATATCCCTTAATGCCAGAAATAAGGCACCTCAAAATAGAGGTAAAATATCTCTTAATGCTAGAAATAAGGCACCTCAAAATAGAGGTAAAATATCCCTTAATGCTAGAAATAAGGCACCTCAAAATAGAGGTAAAATATCCCTTAATGCTAGAAATAAGGCTCCTCAAAATAGAGGTTGAAAACCCTTAATGCTAGAAATAAGGCACAAAAAAAATTTGAGGTAAAAAAGGCCCTAATGCTATAAATAAGGCACCTAAAAATAGAGGTAAAAGAGCCTCTAATGCTACAAGTAATGCACCTCAAAATCGAGGTCAAAAAGCCCCTAATGCTATATATAAGGCTCCTAAAAATAGAGGTCAAAGAGCCTCTAATGCTATAAATAAGGCACCTGAAAATAGAGGTCAAAGAGCCTCTAATGCTAGAAGTAATGCACCTCAAAAATGAGGTCAAAAAGCCCTTAATGCTATAAATAAGGATCCTAAAAAGAGAGGTCAAAGAGCCTCTAATGCTAGAAATAATGCACCTCAAAATCGAGGTAAAAAGTCCCTAATGCTATAAATAAGGCACCTAAAAATAGAGGTAAAAAACCCCTAATGCTATAAATAAGGCACCTAAAAATAGAGGTAAAAGAGCCTCTAATGCTAGAAGTAATGCACATCAAAATCGAGGTAAAAAGCCCCTAAGGCTATATATAAGGCTCCTAAAAATAGAGGTAAAAAAGCCCCTAATGCTATAAATAAGGCACCTAAAAATAGAGGTAAAAGAGCCTCTAATGCTAGAGGTAATGCACCTCAAAATAGAGGTAAAAAAAGCCCCTAATGCTATAAAAAGGCACCTAAAAATAGAGGTAAAAGAGCCTCTAATGCTAGAAGTAATGCACCTCAAAATCGAGGTCAAAAAGCCCCTAAGGCTATACATAAGGCTCCTAAAAATAGAGGTAAAAACGCCCCTAATGCAATAAATAAGGCACCTAAAAATAGAGGTAAAAGAGCCTCTAATGCTAGAGGTAATGCACCTCAAAATAGAGGTAAAAAAAAGCCCCTAATGCTATAAAAAGGCACCTAAAAATAGAGGTAAAAGAGCCTCTAATGCTAGAAGTAATGCACCTCAAAATCGAGGTAAAAAAATCCCAAAATGTTAGAGATAAGACACCTCAAAATGGAGGTCAAATAGCCCCAAATGCTAGAGATAAGACACCTCAAAATAGAGGTAAAAAAGACTCTAATGCTAGAGATAAGGCACCTTGAAATACATGTTAAAAAATCTCTAATGCTAGAGATAAGGCACCTCAAAATAGAGGTAAAGAAGTCCTTAATGGTAGAAATAAGACACCTCAAAACAGAGGTAAAAAAACCCCGTAATGCTAGAGATAAGGCACCTAAAAATAGAGGTAAAAAAGCTCCTAATGTTATAGACAAGGCACTTCAAAATATAGGTAAAAAAGCCCTTAATGCTAGAGATATGGCACCTCAAAATCAGATGTCAAAAAGCCCCTAATGCTACAGATAAGGCACCTAAAAATAGAGGTCATCTTCTACTTTGTCTGCATCGTTTCCCACTTTTATGTGGGGTCGATGTTTCTGGCCAGCGTTCTCCATCTACCTCTGTCCCACACTTTATCACCGGTTAATCCCTTTGATCGAAGGTCATAAGGCCCCTAAATATAAAGTTATGGCACCTAAAAACTGAGGTAAAAAAGATCCTAATGCTAGAGATAAGGCACCTCAAAATACAAGTAAAAAAATCCCCTAATGCTAGAGTAGGGCACCTGGCACTTTAAAATCAGAGGTAAAAAAACCCTAATTCTAGAGATAAGGCACCTTGAAATAGAGGTCATAAAGTCCCTAACGCTAGAGATAAGGCACCTCAAAACAGAGGTCAAAAAGCCCCTAATGCTAGAGATAAGGCGCCTAAAAATAGAGGTAAAAAAAACCCTAATGCTAGAGATAAGACACCTTAAAATAGAGGTCAAAAAGTCCCTAGTGCTAGAGGTAAGGCACCTAAAAATAGAGGTCATAGAGCCCATAAATCTAACGTTAAGGCACTTAAAAATAGAGGTAAAAAAATCCCCTAATACTAAAGATAAGGCACCAGAAAATCAGAGGTCTAAAAGCCCTAATGCTATAGATTAGGCTCCTAAAAAGTCAAGTAAAAAAAGCTCCTAATGTTAGAGATAAAGCACCTCGAAATAAGAGGTCAAAAAGGACCTAATGCTAGAGATAAGGCCCCTCAAAATAAGAGGTAAAAAGCCCATAAAGCTAGAGATAAGGCACCTTAAAATAGGAGGTCAAAAAGCCCGTAATGCTAGAGATAAAGTACCTCGAAATAGAGGTCATAAAGCCCCTAAAGCTAAAGTTAAGATACATAAAAATAGAGGTAAAAATGCCCCTAATGCTAAAGATAAGGCACCTCAAAATAGAGGTCAAAGAACATCAATTGCTAGGATTAAGGCACCTCAAAATAAGAGGCCAAAAAAACCCAGATGCTAGAGGTAAGGAACCTCAAAATGTGGGACAAAGAGGTGCTACAATTAAATACAGCATATACTTCAGGTATTTTTTATGAATGAAATGACCCCGCTTCAGCCAGGTGAGTGGCGAACTAAACAGCCAGCATACCTGCTCCTCACCATACAGGCTCCTGGTACTTAACACACGTCAGTGAGTCCCAGACCTTTCATATATAGCCATCCATATCTGGACTCCGATAGATCGGACACAAATAGGGTTGAAATTAGCAAGTAAAAAAGAAAATTTAAAAATATAGATATATACACACAAATGTATATATATATATATATATATATATATATATATATATATATATATATATATATATATATAAATATATATATATATATATATATATATATATATATATATATATATATATCTATATCTATCTATCTATCTATCTATATATATATATATATATATATATATATATATGACTAACACTCTTGATTTTAATTAATATAAATATCAACCACAAGGGCATTTTATATCGAATTCTATCTTTGGGAATGAATATCCACTAGAAATTCATTTATGATAACAGCTTCTGGGTTGGCAAAAATTCGACCCTATGCCTCTTAGCCGAAACCATGCTTGCAGAGACTATAACCAACCATGCTATGCTATCAAGACAAATTCAAGTTTATTACAAGTCTACCGTACATATTCCTGTCGAATTCAGGAATCTGTGCTTAGATTTGAAATAAACTCATCTCCACTATGATAGCTGATTAGTGTTTGCAACACGTTGTTATTGATATAGATTCATGATAAATAACCACGTGCTGCAAACTCACTAATCAGCTATCATAGTGGAGAAGGGTTGCTTTCAAGTCTATGAACAGATTCCTGAATTTGACAGGAATATGTACGGTAGACTTGTAATAAACTTGTATATATATATATATATATATATATATATATATATATATATATATATATATATATATATATGAATGAAAGAGATAGAGAGTTTTTATCTCTTACTCTTTTAAGAAATGCATTCGTTTTGGAAAATAATTATCAAAAAATATAATCATACAGATATATTTGAATTCCTTATCACATTTTTATATGGAAAATCATTAAAGAGAGAGAGAGAGAGAGAGAGAGAGAGAGAGAGAGAGAGAGAGAGAGAGAGAGAGAGAGAGAGAGAGAGAGAGAGAGCAATTGCTTAAGAAAATGCAAACGAAGGATATTTCCGTGTTATGAATATTATTATGAATAGTCGGTTCCAATAATATTCAAGAAAATTTTATTTAGAAATAGGATAGGAAAATTCAAATAAAAAGTTATGATAAAATATTTTGATGAATTAGTTTCAAAATAATATTAGATTACATTTCTTATTCTCTCTCTTCATCGCATGTCTTTGCGTGATATCGGTATTTCCTTCCTCCTCATATTCGAACCACCCTAACGATGTCTCGGATGTTTAACGTCGGCCACCTTTCAGGGCAAGATGGGCATGATCTCTCCAAGTCAGGTCTGGTCAGGCGACACCGGTTTTGTTGATGGGTGTACATTCAAATTTTAATTATGAAATAACATCCTAATAACACTAAAATGAAATTGCAATGTGGGATAATCGTCCTAGCTATTCTTTGAAATTAATTTCTAATTCCTAACGTTTTGTAACATCTAAATCATAAAAAATGGATAAGACACATAAGTTGTAACTCCAAAACTGGATTGTTGGGAAAGTAAAAGATTTTTGGACAAGAATCCTTATTAATGTATTTCATTTCACTTTTAAGCCTCAGATTATGAAATTGATTACTTGTTCGCTCTACCATGTTCGTTAGCTAAAATTAGTAACATCGTTAAAAAGTTAACTTAGATGAATTGCGTGTATTTTTGGAAGCGGATTAATTATGATTCCAATATTGACGCAAAGGACCTCAGTTATATTTCACCAGTCGTCTCTATTATGAGCTTTTAATTCAATACTTCTCCAATCATCATCTCCCACTTCACGTTTCATAGTTCTCAGCCATGTAGGTCTGGGTCTTCCAACTCTTCTAGTACCTTGTGGAGCCCAGCTAAATGTTTGGTAAAGAAGATTATTACTGCATCGACGTCAATAATATGTAGAAAGAAAAGAGGGAAATTTTGCATAAAAAGCTATGTTGTGTTTGGGGAAAATATTTTTTTTCTTTTTTTCTTTTTTTTCTGGCAAAAGCATTGACAGACATCCATCAACTTCTGGCAAAATAGGTCCAATATTTTTAGTTCTTGATAATTTGGAAGACAAACACAGCGAGAAGTTAGTTGCTCGTTGATTGTGCTTTTGCGCTTCCGTTGTTCAGGTGTAACCAGGTCTTCCAAGATGACTAACGAGGAAGAATTGGATTAGGCAGATGAGGAAAATATAAGATTTTATGTGAAAGGAGAGAGAGAGAGAGAGAGAGAGAGAGAGAGAGAGAGAGAGAGAGAGAGAGAGAGAGAGAGCATGGTAAAATTGTGATATATATACATATATATATATATACATATATATATATATATATATATATATATATATATATATATATATATATATATATATATATATATATATATATATATATATATATCATCTCCTCCTGCACCCATTAACGCAAAGGGCCTCGGTTAGATTTCGCCAGTCGTCTCTATCTTGAGCTTTTAATTCAATACTTCTCCATTCATCATCTCTTACTTCATGTTTCAATACACACACACACACACACACACACACACACACACATATATATATATATATATATATATATATATTTATATATATAAATATATATATACATATATTCATATATAAATAAATATGTATATATATACATATATATATATATATATATATATACATACATATATATATATATATATATATATATATATATATATATATATATATATATATATATATATATATATATATATATACAGAAGATATGTATTTATAAATTATATATACATACATATATATGAAATATATATATATATATATATATATATATATATATATATATATATATATATACATATTTATTTATACATATATATATATATATATATATATATATGTATATATATATATATATATATATATATATATATATATATATATATATATCGTATAATTTCACTAAGACGAATGTGTCTTGGAAAACTTATTTTTATTTTCAATGGAACATCATTTTTTAAAAGTGAAATAACATACGCTTAATGTTTAATGAAATTTATATGAAAGGCGCAGTCTATGACGTCATAAACATTTATCTTCTTCCCCTAAAGGGTTGGAATATCAAGTAATAATAAAGGGCATGAAATGTTTATGTTCTTTGGTGTTAAACGCGTTCATCATAAGAATTGATACATTTGATGCAAAATATATTCATATGCATATTAAGATTTCTTTGTAGAATAGCTTCATATAAAAGAATTTCACATTTGTTTATGTTCACCTTTGTTACAGGATAAATGGTTTATTGTTCAATATATTAGAATTTCTTACTCATTTACATATTGATACTTTCTAAAATAACCGCAAATTTACAAATTGAATTTCACTACAAGTTTTATCATCTTCCATTATATATTTTCGTTAAAATCAGCTAAATACTTATAAGAACAGTACGCATGTGCTCAATGCTGAGATTTTAAAAATAATGCTTTAAATATCACAATATTGTACCTATTTACCCATTTCCATTTCCTAACCTTCTGCTTTAGCATTACGGAGACTCCCATTCCTTCCCATAAAAGCCCCTAGAATCCTGGATGGCTTCTTATTAGTCCTAGTTGCCAAGAATATGGTTCCCATGGGGGCCACGAAGGAAATCCCTTACAGACAAAGTTCTCAAACAAATGTTCTAATTGATTGGTAGCCCAGAGTTCGAGACGACTTTTTTACTTTCATGTCTTCTATCAGCATTATTTTTTCTTATTATCTTTAGTTCTTATTTCATATATATATATATATATATATATATATATATATATATATATATATATATATATATACACACACACATACACACACACACACATATATATATATATATATATATATATATATATATATATATATATATATATATATATATATATATATATATATATAAACAAAAGACATGGAAAGCCCCCGGATACGATGGAAT
>NC_090739.1:100254850-100259850 GCF_036898095.1 Palaemon carinicauda | reverse complement strand
TCATGGTATGATATAGTTTTGTTATAACGAAAATGTTAGCTTTGGTCATTGTTATAAAAAAAGATAGTGAACATAGTGATAACGGGCCCATGATTTGGTTCGTAACGCGTTAAGTAAAATAAATGGAATTCCTTTGCATCTCCTTATACAATATATATATATATATATATATATATATATATATATATATATATATATATATATATAAGTCACATAAACATGTTCAATATATATATATATATATATATATATATATATATATATATATATATATATATATATATATATATACATATATATATATATACAGTATATATATATATATATATATATATATATATACATATATATATATATATATATATATACAGTATATATATATATATATATATATATATATATATATACAGTATATATATATATATATATATATATATATATATATACTGAATATGTTTATGTGACTTATAAATATATATATATATATATATATATATATATATATATATATATATATATATATATATATGTCACATAAACATATTCAGTATATATATATATATATATATATATATATATATATATATATATATATATATATAAGATTATTGTTCTAATTATAGATTATACATAGTATATATATATATATATATATATATATATATATATATATATATATATATATATATATATATATATATATATATATATACTGAATATGTTTTAAGCAACTTAAATATAATATATATCAAGATGTGAAAGAATTAAATTTATTTTACTTTACTCTTAATGAACCAAATCTTAAGTCCGTTAGCATTATGTTCACTATCTTTTTTTTTTTTTTTTATAATGACTATAGCTAACATTTCCGTTATAACAAAATTATATTATAACACAAACCATATCTTCAACTCTTTTCACCTATAAGCTAAAACTCCACAGAACTACGGAATGCTACAGACGGGCAGAAGTAATGTCCAAATTTATTTTTGTTTTGAAAATAATAACCCGAATGTATAGCCGTTGGCAAATACCAGTCTTAATGGATGTAGCTTAATCCAGCGTAGCAGAAGTTTAACAGATTGATGTTGTCTTCTCTTAAAATGATTCTATACTTTTGGAGAGATAACACCAAATTGATACCCAATCAGGGTCAAATACGGACAATATAGGCAACAATTATGTTCTTTCATATGGAACCTTATTTTTATGAAAATTCCCTTTTCTGCACGTTCACCTTCTTATATCTAGTTTAATGATATGCTGAAAATGATAATAGACTACCATAAACATAATAAAGATGATGATAATAATAATGATACTAATATAAATAAATATAACAATAAAATTTATATATATATATATATATATATATATATATATATATATATAGGCCTATATATATATATATATATATATAGGCCTATATATATATATATATATATATATATATATATATATATGTATATATTTGTGTGTGTTTATATGTGTCATGTAAGATAATGACTACAGATAAGCATGCTGTCAGTAGAGTGTCACCAGAATGTGTTTTTGTTATATAATGTTACAGTTATTGTGTACTTAGTCTCCTCATGTTACTACCATCTGATGTTTGCTTGAAATGTGACGCTCGGGAAAAATAAGGACCTTATATGGAACTTTAATTGCATTTCTTCTGTCAGGGAATTGTCTGCATCTGTTTCACTTACAAACATGACCCAAATTCCGATGGCCTTGATTGTAAAGCAATTGAAGTTTACCATGTTTGGCATTTAGTTTTTGTTGATTTTTTTCTGTCATGCCCTTCATAATTATGCTCCAATATCTTTTATTCGTACGCCTCTCTCTCTCTCTCTCTCTCTCTCTCTCTCTCTCTCTCTCTCTCTCTCTCTCTCTCTCTCTCTCTCTCTCTCTCTATGGGATTATCACAATTAAACAACTTCAACATTTATCAGGTACAAAACATTATATTCAAACCCGAGAACCAAAACCGGAATCGATTATCCATAAGCACTGATTCTAATTAACAATTATTTACGCCATTCATTTGATTAATGGTAATTAAAACTAGTCAGTAATACACGGCTAATAACAATATACTAACTTATTATTGGGAATTAATAGCTCTATGATCATTATTATTACGGACGGATCAGCTTCCATTTTAATGATTCAGACATGGATTCGGAAGCCTTTGATGTATTGCCAGTATTTCAAAAACACAAAAGTATTTCAAATGTTCGTCATGAGGACCATAAGTAACCTGTGTGTACCCTATTGCACCACGCATGGTAATAGGGATGGAAGCTTTCCATTTAAACCAAGCCACAGACTGACAGATACACACACTACATAAGCAATTCATAAAACAAAGTATACCTATATTCTTTAACATATGTATTTCCCCCATGTGAGTAGAATTGCAAAACGTCTGTAAGAAAGAGGGACGAAGTGACAGAGAAGCACAAAAAAAGCAAACGCCCACACATTGTTCTATGAATGTCACTGAAATCATTATCAATAAGATATTAAGAACATAGAAAAGTCTGGTTATTTTGGGGTGAGCCAAGATTGTGTTTTCAACTATATTTTCGCTGTGATCGAAATATAAAGATAAAGTTCTCCAAAAGGCCTAATACGAAAAAGAAGAGGAAACATACTTCCTCAAATTACTCTTTAGTTTATTTCAGACGTACAAATGCAGGAAAGGCTCACAAACACAGGTATAACCACAGAAACATACCCATATATATACATTATATATATATATATATATATATATATATATATATATATATAGTATATATATATATATATATATATATATATATATATATATATATATATATGTGTGTGTGTGTGTGTGTGTGTGTGTGTATAAATAAATAAATATATATATATATATATATATATATATATATATATATATATATATATATATATATACAGGGTGTGTCAAAATTAGGGTTACAATAACTTCATTGTCTTTTTCATCTTCACAATAACGTTTCAGATATAGATTTAAAAACATATAGTTAATGCTTCTTACTCATTGTTAAATGTCTAATGTATGTAAATATAATTCATGGAGAGAGAGAGAGAGAGAGAGAGAGAGAGAGAGAGAGAGAGAGAGAGAGAGAGAGAGAGAGAGATGTATACATATGTAACGTAAGTGTGTCCTTTTTATTTTAACTGGTTCTTTATAGAATAAAGTTCATGTATAGAAACAAACATACATCAAGTATTGAGAGTAGATTATTGTTATGTTACCCTTAGTAGATTTTTCTGTGTGTAACTTCTAAGAGGAATTGATTCAAGATTCATCGTCACGAAACTTTTGCTTTTTTTAAAAATGTTCCCTTTTATTATATTTCTTCCCAAATTCAAGAGATGGTCATATCTTTACCGTACTGTAATAAGTTTATTGTTAGCCCAGCAATAGCTGGTATCTATTTTGCATATTTTTTACACAATAGCTTTCCCTTTATAAACACCAAGAAGGTAGGTAAATATTTACGATGCAATGGGAATGGCCTTTCTGATACAATAAGTTTCTTACACACCCTCAGGCGATATCTACTTTCTTTTCAGAGGCTAAATGCTTAAGGTTTATAGGCCGCTCATGAATTGCAGAAGCAAGGGAGAGTGACATTGCCCTACCAAGCAGGACAATGCCCTAGAGACTGACCATATATACATATGATCAAGGCCAAACCCCCTCTCCATCAAAGCGGGAACCAGGGAGGGTCATGCAATGGCTGCCGATGACTTATAGGTTCCCTCAAAGCCCCATATTTAGTTCACAAGTATGGTGAGATTAAAGACACTGTGACGAAGGGAACTAACGCGTTTGAGTGGGACTCGACTCCAGTCTGGCGATCACTAGTCTGAGACGTTACCACATAGGCCAGGGTACATATAACAAGACACACTTTATAGAGGATTGATATCGATAATTGGGCATATGATTAGCTAAAACGTATTTGCTGCTAACCTGAATATATTTTGGTTAAATCTTCAATTCTATGGCTGAGTTCCAACTCTTTGCTTTTAGAATATTAGGGTCTGCTCTATATATTTCTTAATACAGATTATCTGTATTTTACATATAATTGCCATAAGTTAAGAGCCTAAAATCAGAATACAAGTAGTTTTATTGAAATTATGAATTCTTTATGCGTTAATTAAAAAAAAGAAAACTATCATGAAAGTATGTTTTACCCCACTGCTCCAAATTTGAATAGAATCCGAGTGTCAACAGATGGCAGCAATGCGTACCTTGTTCCATTCATATGAATGATTCTATACAATTGGAAAAATTTAATAGATTGATGATTGTGTAGAAATATGTGTGGCATGTATAAATTATATTCAGCTCCAATTAAGGAGGATATTTTTGGCTACAGTATTTTAAACCACAATGACGTCATGGAATGTTCTTAAATGCAAGGATTGGAGAGCTCTACACATTGTTTATTTTCATGGCTAATAGATGGCCTTAACAGTAGAGTACCAAATTGCTGATTACCGCTATCATCCACTCATTATCATTTTCATTATTTCATTTCTGGTTCTATTTGTGCACAAAATTGCTATAAAATAGATGCACGTGAACTGATGTTCCTTGTTATCCGACCACAACTTAAATTTTATGAAAATACAAATTTCACAATAAATATCACAGACATATTTCCTCAGCAAACAATCGTTAGTTCAATTACATTTTTGGGCCAGGGGTGGGTCGCCAGATAGTGCCACATGTACTGAAATCTTTGAGACAATCAAGTAATTACACAGATATTTGACCTAATTTTTCATTACCTTTTTATGAAACCTAACGATTATTAATATCTTTCATTGTATGACAAGTATTGTTAGTAAAAGCTACATAAAATAACAATATTGTTACATTCCGAAAGGCACAATAACGCAGACACCTCTTGCCCCCCCCCCCCCCCCACACACACACACCTTATATTGTAAAGAGTTTTACTTTACCA
>NC_090739.1:100247350-100249850 GCF_036898095.1 Palaemon carinicauda | reverse complement strand
GTAATTCTCAAACGAAAATTTTTCCTTTCTAATTTATTCGTTGTATATATTAAGAAGGACTTGGCCTTTACCTGTTTTGTACAAAAAAAAAAAAAAAAAAAAAAAAAAAAGGACGATTTTTAAGAAAAAAAGTGAGACTTTTACATCTCCAAAAATCATTATTTTTGCATGATATAACTATGAAAACCCAGTTCTGAATTTCCAGAAAAATAATTTTATACCTAAAACCTAAAACCTTATACATTCCTCTCTCTCATAGTTATAATGGTTATTAAACAATTACAGCTTGTTTTAACATTCTAATGGTATCATCATCATCATCTACGCCTATTAACGCAAAGGGCCTCTGTTAGATTTCGCCAGCCGTCCTTTATCTTGGTCTTTTAATTCAGTATTTCTCCACTCATCATCTCCTACTTCGCACTTCAAAGTCCTTAGTCATGTAGGCCTGGTTCTTAAAACTCTTCTAGTGCCTTGTTTAGCCCAGTTGAAAGTTTCGTGAACTGATCTCTCTTGGGGAGTGCGAAGGAGTATGCCTAAACCATCTCCATCTACCCCACTAACCATTATATCCACATATGGCACTCTAGTAATTTCTCTTAAAGTTTCATTTCTAATCCTGTCCTGCAATTGAACTCCCCAAATTTTTCTGAGTGCTTTGTTCTCAAATATACAAAACCTATTGGATATTGTTACATTGTCATACCACGACTCATGTCCATACAGTAACACCGACCTCACAAAACTGATATATGGCCTAATTTTTACCTAATCTTGCCATTGTCTGGTTTTGCTTTTTTCAGTCTTTCATTAAATTCTAATTCTAAAGACCATGTATTGGACATCCTAGTTCCTAGATATTTAAATGATTCTGCATCATTAATCCTTTCGCCTCCCAATGGTATTTCATATTCCATTGCATATTCCTTTTCTCATCATTTATGTCTTTCTTCTATTTACCTTGAGCCCAACTCGTGTGATATTTCATGCATTCTGGAAAGCAAGCGTTGCAAATCCTGTTGTGTTCTGCTAACAAGGACAGCATCATCAGCATACTCTAGGTCTGCTATATTTCCTATTACTAAATCCAGTCCAATCCTTCTCCACCATCCCCCAACTGTTCAATGCATTACAAAATCCATGACGAGGGATAAACAACATAGGGGACAACACATTTCCTTGAAGTACTCCAAATCCACTGTTCACTTGGAAATTCATTTGATAGGACTCCATTAATATTAACTTTGCACTTACTATGCTCATGCACAGACGTAATCAAATTAACATATTTAAGAGAAACTCCATAATAACACAGGACTCTCCACAAAGTTTGGCCGGTGCACACTATCAAAGGCTTCTTCATAGTCCACAAATTCCTTCAAAAGGGGATTTCTATACTCTACACATTGCTGTACATGTCTTGAAAAGAAAATTTGGTCGGTTACAACTTCTAATTCTTCTAAATCCTGCTTGTTCATCTCTCAACTTTTCATCAATCTCTCTTTAGTCTTTTTAGAATGAGCATACTATATATTTTCATAGCAAATGACGTAAGTGTAATGCTTCTGTAATTATTGCAATCAGTCAGATTTTTTTTTTTTTTTTCATTTTCACCAAAACTCCTAGCTCCCATTCATCAGGCTTTGCCTCTGCACGTCCACATTCTACAAAATAATCTTGTAAGTATTCTGGGAGTCCCTTCATTTTCGGCCAATATCATCTCAGCAGTTACACGGAGAAATAAATTTGTAACCTGTCTCACACAATTGATTATAATTTCCCCTTGATAAAACCTTATAAGAAAATATGGACGAAAGAAAGAAGTTCGTCACTGTGTCCCTCTTTCCATTTAATTCAACTAAGCAATACTCAGTGGAATATATATCTTGAAAATTATAACTTTAATCACCTTCGGGAGAATGAGCAACTTTGTGATAATTTCGAAGAAAAATCGTTTTGTTTAAGGTTTTTTAAGAGAAGCGAGATCATTTAAAGTTTGGTTGAATAACGAAAGAGAAAAAGAGGAGTGCATAAAAAGACTTAAATTTTTACCTTCATTTTTGTTATATTCGTATATTTTTTCATCAATTAAAGAACTATGGTAAAATATTTTTTCTTTGTGTTACGATATTTTTTGGTCTCCTTGATTTGGTCAACAATTATGGTTTTAATCGACCAGCTAGTATGTTTAAGAGAGAGAGAGAGTAGAGAGAGAGAGAGAGAGAGAGAGAGAGAGAGAGAGAGAGCATACAACAAAAAAAAAAAACCCAAAATCTTCCATCAATTCTACTACTACGTCCCCTTTAGGTATTAGGTAACAATTACCTTTTGACCATATAAGGGCCTTTTTGATTCACCTCTCTCTCTCTCTCTCTCTCACTCTCTCTCTCTCTGTATTATCATCAGCAAGGGTTTGAAGTTCACCAAACAGAGCATAAAAGCTGAAAAGAAAGCACAAAAACTAATAGGTTTTATAAAGAGACCATTCCAAATACAGAAA
>NC_090739.1:100223353-100235853 GCF_036898095.1 Palaemon carinicauda | reverse complement strand
ATAGCTTTATGACCAAACAAAAAAGTTTGAGAAAAGTGTATTGCGGATGCCTAGCCTGAATCTTATATCCAATATCAGTGGGGCTTACTCATTAGTAGCACATATTTCATGTATTATAGTTAGTACTCACCGTTCCTTATCCTTAGGGAACCTGTGAAACACCTAATGAGGATCGTTTTCTTTTCGTTTCTTGCAAAAAACACACTGTGTGACTTATTCACTGCTGGCGCCATGATTTCGTTTGTGTCAACTGTCAAATTCTGAGTATAAACAAACACGACAAACGATATACCTACAACGCCATCTAAATACTGAGCGGTCAAACTATTGTATTAACTTTGGAGTTGCCAACTAGTGTATTAACATTCATATTTTGAGCCTTCCTATCTTCCTTCAGTATATAGAGTTTGGCTTACACCCTCAAAGAGGTTCCAACAATGTTCAGCCAAATTGAACGATTTGTTTCACTTATATATTCCCAAATCTCAATCATCTTGACAATAATAATTTAATAAAATCTGCGCTGAATCGATGGAATAGAATGGAAGTAAAATTACAAGTAGTGAGGTTGATAGTAATAGAATAATATTATTGAGAAATAGATAGAAGTTCAAAAGGAGAGAGAGAGAGAGAGAGAGAGAGAGAGAGAGAGAGATTATTCGAGGGGTTATGTGAAGTTTGATGTAGACCTATAGACCATGAAGAACATATGCCTCCTTTTTTAAATATCATTAACCAGTCATAACCAGACCTTTCATAACCCAAACTACTTTTGGACAATAGGAATAAGAGCAGTATGGGTTTTGTCTACCATGATAAAAGGTTTAGGCCTATTCCTTAATGATCATTATGTTGTGAAATGAAAAGAACATACTGTGGGTTAATGAGAGAGAGAGAGAGAGTTTATGCCTATGAAGTAATCTTGTAAAAAAGTCTTTTTTGGGCTCAGGCCATGTCGTCCTGATGGAAGTTCCTAATAGGTAGCTTCCTAGGGTATATTTGACTACAGTGATATTCCCAGAGAATTTTACCTTAAGGTATCCAGAATTCTAACTCCTGAAGCGAATATCCCTAAATAATCTCACAGGGATATCGCATAATATCAGAGGACGTATTCTTGACACGTCACATAGCTATCTTCACCCCGAACAGTATTAACGCTTTGAGAGGTTATAGTGACAAGAATCTGAAACGAGAATGAAAAGAGAGCCGCTCATAAGGCATCTCTCCTATTCCGTTTCCAGTGTGTATCTGATAAAGGCCGCCCTCTTTATTCCTTTTTGTGTAGCTCTACTACTCGGTGTTTTCCCTTGTGTTCTCTCGCTATTTTGGATTTAATTCAACATTTTGATGACTTCTCCGGCCTCTTTTGCCTCTGGAAAGTTGAGTATTATCTTTACTATGTATAAATGTAAGCTCTTGTCGTTTTGAATTAAATCAAAACTGATATTAACGTAAACAAGAGCTGTTGCCTACCGGAGACATCCTGGATGCTATTGCTCGCTATTTATGGGTCATTTAGTTAGCTAGAGCGACGTTCCCGGTTTGTTATGCTTTAATAATCTAGCCATTTAGCTCCTCTAGGAATGCTTATATTATACCGTCAGTTTTTGTTCGGTGATTTAGGTAACCGATCTTGCCCTTCGCGAGGCTTAGTAGCCTAGGCGTCTGGCCCTAGTACTTTCATGCATGATATAAATTTTTCCGAGTGTTATATTATTGAAGCTATAGGCAAATATTTTATACATGTAAGATATTGTTGAATGTTCTTTCCAAGATTGTATACGAGAGAGTTTCGGTGAGTTAGGTAATCGATTCTTATCGCACCTAAGTTAGTAACCTAGGTACAGTAGTATACTCTCGCACATCCCCGATTGTTCTTTTCTCCTCCGGAGGCTTAGTTCAATCCCTCTCTCCCTCTGTAAGCCCTTGGCTTAATCCTAGTGGTTCTATCTGTATAATAATTCAGGTATAACTATTCTAGGATATGTCTGTCCTGACCTGATAACCAGAGTGACTGGTTTTTTGGGTTAGGGAAGAACATCAGAGTTTCTAATCTGTGGTCTGCTTTTTCCCAGCATAGCGAATGAGTCTCCTTTGCTAGGTTAGGGGCGGACACAGGAAGCTTTGCTTCCCTAGTCCACGTCTGAAGGATTCTGTACTAGATGATTCCTTCCTCTAGTGGCCTAGCAGACTGTCCTGTGTTATTTTTCTTGGGCTGGATAATGAGTTTTCTCTGTTGGACGGCGAAATAACTTCACCTAACTTTGTTCTGGTTGGGAGGAGGATAGCAAGTATTGCCAGTCTTCCTCCCTAATAGACAACTCTAGATTAGGATGAGCTTCCCTAACTGCTTAGTGTCTCTTGCTAGAGAGAAGTCAATAGGACCCTTATCCCTTCCCCAACTCTCTTTCTTTTATTTTCTTTTGGCCGCAGTCCTACTTCCATACCTAGTGTAGGTTAGGATGGAGGACCGGCTCAGCTCTCTGCAGGCTGGCATTACGTGTCGGCCGGCAGAGACCCTTTGTTCTTTGCTGAGGGAACCCAAGACCTCCCTTGGTCTCCCTTCCATGTCTGCCGGTAAAGCCCGGCCGGCTAAGGATTCCTTGGAAGCCTGAATGCTGCATTCTCCCCTTCCATAAGTTCACTCTTTCTGGATGGAAGGTCGTATGGCAATGCCGCCTTATAACCTTACATCCATACTGTTTCCCTGACTATTGTGTTGCACCCCTAACCCGGCTGCCAGCTAAACAGCCGACAGCCGGGCAGGTGGAGGTTCTCTGGTTCTCGGCTACTGCCGGTGGGCATGGGTATTATTACCTTTGCCTGCCGGCAGTGGATACACCGCCCGAATCTGCTGGCCACTACGATTAGCGGCCGGCAGCCGGGTATTAGTGCTTTCAGCTGTCGGCTGGCAATGATTGCCGGCCGGCACACAGTCGCGAATCAGTGGGCTGCCGCCTTTAGTTAAAGATAGTATATCTTTGAACTATACAGGGGTAGATGCCGGCCGGCACGTACCGGCGCGTGCTGGCCAGCACAACAGCATGCGATGTACAGTGGTTGCTATATTTGTAGTGTAGTACACACTGCATTAGTAGAAACTGCTGTACAGAGTTTGTGATAACACTAAAGTTCTTCATCATACTTAATGTTATCTTGTACAGCCCTTTGTTGAGACCGTACAATATATAGAAAGTAAGTTCTTTCTGTCTTTTTTTATCCCGTATATTAAAACTTTATCTCAAGGTGTGAACTACACCTTGAATTTCCATTTAAAAAATTACATAAGGTATTCTAGAATAGAATTAACCTTAGTTTTAATATCTCGGGAGGTTTCAGCAATTGACTGAACAGGAAATACAAGTATGTGTCTTTCCTTCTTTCTTTTATAGCTTTTCTATATAAGCTAAATGTTTCAATATAAGTGAAAGCCTTCACTTGATACTCATGGATTTTTCTTCTCTTTACAGGAGGACCATCCAAAGTGCGGGAGTGTGTTCTGTAATGTCCGCAGTAAGAACTTCTGTGGACATCAACTTTGCAGGAGGCACGCAGCATGTGCAGCCTCCAGAGGTGATCTCCGGTATTGGGACCCTCAGGTTTGTACAGTTTGTTCTAACCTGATTACCGAGGCTTTTGACGACCCTAAGTCGACGGAGTCAAGGGATGCTGCCAGGGAAATGTTACGATCCTGAGTGAGGGGTTTTCAGAAAAACACCTCAGGCCCCTACCTTCCAAATAAGAAGATGAAGGCCTACCTTTTCCCTAAAGCATCGGGTGATGCAATCATCCCCCAGCCTCGGTGGAGATACCAACTGCCCAGAATCCGGTAGATTCTGAAGTCTCGGCCGACCTTCAAGACATCCAATTGGACGACAGGATGTCGGAGGTGTCGGATTCTACTGAGAAGGACCTTCTAGGAGAAGGTCATGAGGAGGAGCTGTTCCAGGCTCCTCAAATAGAAGAGGAAGAAATCGACGAAGTGTCGGTTACATCGGTTCCGGACCCAGAACCTGTTCCTTCTACATCCTCTGCTATCCCAGATGAACTGGGAAGGACTCTTTCTTCCATTGTTGAGATGATCCAGCAAATTCAAATGAAGAATGATGAGAGGGAAGCTACAATGAAACTAGAGATACGTAGACTTGCAGCATCACGTGGGCCCCAGAAGCGGCTCAGCGTGAAGGATCTTCCTTTGAGCTCGGATACCAATCCTTGTAGGTATGCCGAACACATGCCAATGACAACCGGGAAGATCGTGATCTCAGAAAAGTTGGAGCAATTCCCCTGGAAGAAGTGAAATTTTGGCCCAAAAAAAGATTCTTATCCGGACTGCTATGTCTGTCTTAGGAAGGAGCCAGCCTCAAAGGAGGAGACGGAGCCGAAGGAGGTCATAGTTTTTGACCATAGTAAAGCTCAGACGTTACTAGCGAGCTCAATGAAAGAGAGGGGCTTCACTAACTCAAAGGTGCCCGCCTTGAGTAAGAAGCTTCCCTCCTTTGTGGCCTCTCCTACCAGAGCCTTTCCCTTCTTGGAAAAGGGATATAAGGCAGCCTTAAAAGCGGTGGAGACAGGGAAACCATGCCCCTCCTTGGAGGAGTGCAAGCCATTATCTCTGACCTTGCCCTTAGACCAAGAAGACTGGAAGGACGTCAAACTTACCTTCTTAGTCGGGAAGCTGGAAGCTGATATTGCCAGATGCCAGTTCGGTGAGGCACTTCCAAAACTGTCGGAGGTTCTCTTGCATAGAGAGCAAGAGACAAAGGAAAGACTTACAGCATCAATGTCGTTGCAAACGACACTAGAAACGATGGCAAGTGACCCAAAGAACCAGGACATGTTCATGATTGTGGCCAAAACCCATGTGGTCACAGTTACGAAGGATCTCTATAGCTTTATTAAAACTAGGAGAGCCTGTAGAGAGTTCGTGTTCGCCTCGGCTGCGGTGAGGCACGAACCGAGGAAACTGATCTCCTCTCGTATTTGGGGTAAAGACCTCTTTCCCAATGAAGTGGTTAAAGAGGTAGTAGACAAGGCCACCACAGAGAATAGGAACCTTCTCAAAAAGTGGGGCTTAGATCTTAAGAGAAAGTCTTCACTGGATGAGGGTCCTCAACCCAAGAGGAAGACAAAAAGGCCTAGGCCATCCTCTCGGCCGGCTATACCCTTATACCCTAACGACAGCAACAACAACAACAACTTCCTGTGACCACGTTGCCTCAGATAATGGCAC
The DNA here is from genome assembly GCF_036898095.1 of Palaemon carinicauda. NCBI lineage: Eukaryota > Metazoa > Arthropoda > Malacostraca > Decapoda > Palaemonidae > Palaemon > Palaemon carinicauda. The sequence continues at coordinate 100,230,617 of NC_090739.1, read as the reverse complement.
AGCCTCCAACCACGTACCAGCTGGTACCTCAACAAGTGGCAACTCAGTCGCCAGTTTTTAACCCAGCCTTCGAAAGGCAGACTTCTTCCTTTCGTCCGAGAGCTAGAGGAACAGCCAGAGGTTCTTCTAGACGCCCTTCAAGAGGAAGGGGATACAGGGTAGGACGCGGTCAAGGAGGCAAGGCCTCAGGTCCACAACAGCAGAAGTAAGATATTTCCAGTAGGAGGGAGACTACAGCTATTTAGGGATCGCTGGACCTTCGATCCCTGGGCCCACAGCCTAATTAAAAATGGACTAGGTTGGAGCTGGAACAGTCCTCCACCTCAATTCCCTAAATTTTTCCAACACTCACCCCCCCGTTCTGGAAGAATATGTCCGAGAACTCTTAGACAAAAGAGTAATCCGGAAAGTTAAGTCCATAAAATTCCAAGGAAGGCTGTTTTGTGTTCCAAAGAAGGACTCAGAAAAACTCAGAGTCATTCTAGACTTGTCGCCACTCAACAAGTTCATAGTGAACTACAAGTTCAGAATGCTCACGCTTCAACACATAAGGACCCTACTGCCCAGAAGGGCATATACTGTCTCTATAGACTTGTCTGACGCTTATTGGCACGTTCCAATTAATCGTCACCTCTCCTCCTACCTAGGCTTCAAGTTACATAGAAAACTTTACGCCTTCACAACCATGCCTTTCGTGCTAAACATAGCCCCAAGGATTTTCACAAAGCTCGCGAACGCAGTCGTCCATCAATTACGCCTAAAGAGGTCCAAGTAGTAGCCTACTTGGACGATTGGCTGGTGTGGGCAGCATCCAGGACAGAATGCATACAAGCTTCTAAGATAGTGATCCAGTTCCTGGAACATCTGGGATTCAAGATCAGAATAAAAAAGTCTCGACTTTCTCCAGCTCAAAACTTTCAGTGGTTGGGAATGCACTGGAATTTGGAGTCACATCAACTTTCCATTCCTGGTAAGAAGAGGAAAGAAATATCAGGATCTGTCAAGAGACTATTGAAATCCAAACAGATATCAAGACACGAACAGGAGAGAGTGCGGGGCTCTCTACAGTTTGCTTCGATAACAGATCTAGTGCTAAGAGCAAAGCTTAAGGATGCAACAGGAGTCTGGAGAAAATACGCATCAAACGCGCGAAGAGATCTAATAAGACCACTACCGACTCGACTGCGAACGCTTCTCAAGTTGTGGTCCAATGCCAAGCAATTGAAGAAATCAATACTTCTTCAACCTCCTCCCCCATCAGTAACTATCCACACAGACGCCTCAAAGGAAGGCTGGGGAGGTCACTCTCATCAGATGAGAGTCCAAGGAGCTTGGTCCAATCTTTTCAAGTCATTTCACATCAACTTTCTAGAAGCCATGGCAGTACTTCTGACACTAAAGAAAGTTTCTCCTCGCCACTCGACCCACATAAGACTGGTTCTAGACAGCGAGGTGGTAGTGAGATGCCTGAATCGACAAGGGTCGAGGTCACCTCAAATCAACCAAGTGATGTTGGCCATATTCCGTTTGGCGGAAAGGAAGAAATGGCACCTGTCAGGAGTTCATATTCAAGGGTTCCGCAATGTGACAGCGGAAGCTCTATCCAGGTTTACACCTATAGAATCAGAATGGTCCCTTGACGCAGGATCGTTCTTCTTCATTTCGACTCAAGTACAAGATCTACAGATAGACCTCTTTGCGACGAATGACAACAAGATAATAGATCGTTACGTGTCCCTATATGAGGATCCGCTAGCGGAGGCAGTGGACGCTATGTCCCTGGACTGGAAAAGATGGTCCAGTATATATCTGTTCCCTCTGCACAACCTCCTTTTGAAGGTCCTCGATAAGCTAAGATCCTTCTAAGGGAAAGCAGCAATAGCGGTCCACAAGTGGCCATATAGCGTGTGGTTGCCTCTGGCATTGGAACTACGACTAAAATTCGTACCGCTACCGGATCCATCCCTGTCTCAGCGAGTACAGAAGTCGACTGTCTTCGCTTCATCACAGAAAACACGGAACCTACATCTCATGATTTTCTCTCCTTAACGATGAGAAAAAGATTCGGTGTTAAAAGTCAATTCAGACTTTTGGAGGAAACCAGAAGACATTATGAGGGTTCAGGGAAGAAACAGATATCCCTTGTCAAGGCAAAGAAACCAAAAGAAATCTAGACAGATTCCTATTTATCATTCTTCATTTACCTTCTTGGGCAAGGTTTAGCAGCCAATACAATTCTTTTCTTCAAGTCTGCCTTGACAAGACAGATACCATATTCCTTACAGGTCCACCTTTCTAACGACGTTCTTAATGAACTATAAAGTCCCATGCTAGGCTTAGCCCTTCAGCGCCTCTAAGGACCCTTTGCATGGTCAGTAGATATGATTCTTCATTGTGTATAAATAATGAACAATGAGGAATGCGCTTGGAAGGCCTTGAATTTTAAGTCATATTTCTGCTTGTACTCGCTTTGCGGGCCAGAGTTAGTGAAATAGTGGCTCTCTCTAGAGAGGAAGGCCACGTCCAGTTCTTGGAGGGAGAACTGAATTTATTTCCAGACCCAACGTTTCTTACCAAGAACAAGCTACCCACCAACAGGTGGGGTCCCTAGAGAATTCTGCCCTCTGAAGGAAGATGCATCTCTATGTCCAGTGGAGTGCCTAAGTTCTATCTTCATAGAACCTCAGACTTTATGGGAGGACAGCTGTTCAGAAGAGAAACCCTGGGTTCAAAGTTTTCTATAACTAAGGGCGAAATTCACCCGTGTTATTCGCAGAACGGATCCAGACAGTACACCCGTTAGTCATGATCCGAGGAAAGTTACCTTTTCCATAAAATTTCTTTAATTATATGGACTTTGAACATCCTTGTTTGTACACCGGCTGGTAGTCATCCAAGGTGTTCTTTACGCACAATGCGAAGCTAGTGGAGCAACTTGAGAATTCTGTGGTAGCAGCAGGTAGAATTCTTTAACCTTCTGTTTTAAATCTGCAAGGAACAGTGTAATTAATTTGGGATGATTAATTAAGAGGGTGCGTGTGTAGTCACTGTATGTTACTACACAATGAGCGATAGGCCACGAAAGTGTCCTTACGAACTGTTCCATTGACGTCGGTGAACTATAGCATAATAGGGACACTTGTGCCAAGCGTTTTTTACGCTAGTGTAAATTAACAGTATACAGACTATATCATTATTATTAATAGTTCAATTGAAGTGGCAAATGTGTTTCCTAGTAGACGAAACAATATTTGCTGGTGACTGTTTTTCTTTATGCTTTGACACATATCATGCACGTTTTATAATTTTTATACATGTTGATCTGATATGTACGTTTATTAAATTTTAATAAACTAGTTCATAGTGAACTCATTTTATTAGAAATGTACTGAGCATTAAGATTAAAATATGGATATTTTTATCAGGGTATGTCTTTTAAGACTGTTCCCTGATTCAAGCAAAAGTCCACTCACTCTAACCCTTCCTTGGAAGGGTTGACGTGGTACCCTAACGGGTTAGTGGCAAAGAGGCAAAGTTTTTCCTATGCGGGTACAAACATTATCCAATAGTTTATAAGAGTAGTCACATTGGGGAAGGTGTCACAAATTCATAATGACATTGGTGACTCATACAAACTTTGCTTCATATTGTATAGGGCAAGACCACTATACAAGCTTGTCAATTTGTCATCCATAATTATTATGTACTCCTCGAGACTTTTTCCAGAGTCTAGTACGACTCTTCCCTGTAGGGGGCAGGAAGCACTAACATAGTTCATGCTTACATGAAATGATGTATGATGGTAACATCATAGGTCTCTAGGTCCAGACGGACCAGGAAAATACTTTCTTGAGAGTACGGCACTGATTGAGAATCCATAGATACAGTAATGCTCTGGTTAACTTCCATCAGGACGACATGGCCTGAGCCCAAAAAAAAATCTATTTTTGGGTGAGGTAGCCATGTCGTCCTGATGGACCTGCCCTTCCTTTTATTGTAAAAGGGCTTATTGACCCTTCCCTATAATACAGTATCTGTAACACCTCATATATCGCTACAAGGAATAAAGAGGACGCTACCGCCTTCATCAGATACACACTGGAAACGGAATAGGAGAGATGCCTTATGAGCGGCTCTCTTTTCATTCTCGTTTCAGATTCTTGTCACTGTAACCCCTCGAAGCGTTAATACTGTTCGGGGTGAAGATAGCGAAGTGACGTGTCAAGAATACGTCCTCTGATATTATGCGATATCCCTGTATGATTTTTTATGGATATTCGCTCCAGGAGTTAGAATTCTGAATACCTTAAGGTAAAATTCTCTGGGAATATCACTGTAGTCAAATATACCCTAGAAAGCTACCTATTAGAAACTTCCATCAGGACGACATGGCTACCTCACCCAAAAATAGATTTTTCGCTTCACTCAAAATCCATTATATATATATATATATATATATATATATATATATATATATATATATATATATATATATATATATATATATATATATATATATATATATATATGTACAAATTCACAAAAGGAATTATAATTGTTATGAGGAAGTTAGACCTCCATAAAGGGAGAAATATAATAAAAGCTGAAAGCGAAGAATGAATGAGATTACCTCGTCGAACAAAATGAACGTAAATGAATTTTTCTGATTGGATGACAGGGAATGGCGAGAAGTATTAATTCAAAATTTGAATAAAAGATAAAACAGAAAAAAAAAGATAATTTTGATGGAACTGTAAACGTTTTGAAGTAAGAGTCTGTGAATACAGTCTTTAGAAACGATGTCTCATTTGTTTTTTGGAAACAAATTATGGAAATTAATACTTATTGGAAAATTTATTTATTTGTTGAGATTTCTGAGCCACATCTGGAATATTGCCTGAAATGGTTGGGGGGTCCTTGTGTGGACCGTTGGTAAGAGTATTCAGCTCTTTTGAAAGTTTAGTTGAATAATCAAGGCTTTTTTTTAATTCTGTTTTTAATGGAGATGAATACACTGAGGGATTCTCTCTCTCTCTCTCTCTCTCTCTCTCTCTCTCTCTCTCTCTCTCTCTCTCTCTCTCTCTCTCTCTCTCTCTCTCGGACCTTAGCAACAGCTGCATGTTTCGTAATGTTTGCTTCATAATTATGGCCAACTTTGCGAATTTATGATAAATTTATGAGGAAAAATACCCTGTCCCAAACTGAGGCCTTTTATCTGCTCATGATAGCGCTGGGTGGGGATGTCATGTTGCCCCTTTGACAAAAAGATAATGAAATTCCAACTTTGTTTATAGTAAATTTCAATTTCTTTAAATACGTAATTATCTTCGATAATGAAAATAATTTCTAATTTAGCAGCTAAAGATATTTGGGGATGATGTACACAAGAAAAAAAAATCTATAACAGTCATTAATTGTCATGTATTTCACATTCATGGATATCATGCACAATGTATTACTTAGACACCAGAGTCATATATTTTAACTTTCTTACTTTACCTAACCTAACCTAACCAATCTAACTAAAACTAACCTAACTTAATGATATATTGAGTCAGTTCGATCACCAAAAAGGCATGACTTCCTCTTCTTGATACAAAAGAGACAATGTTTATGGAAACTAAAACCGACAACTTAATACATATCAAAAACAAGATTTCTTTCGTATTTTTTACAATATTTAATTAATGTATGAGAATTCCTTGCTTTATTGATTAACTGCAGATCCGTGAATTGTTTTTAAGTTGAAATATGTGATGATGATGTGATAGTTAGCGTTTGATAATTAGTAATGAAATGATGAAAGAGAATACTGAATATGCAGACAATGAAGAAAGTGTTAATTTTGCACCTTTGGTCGAATGCCAAAGGTTTTGGATATAAATACATTTTATGTGGAAATTAAGACTGGCAGTTAATTTATTCTGTCTGCTTGATAATTGTTTACATTGTTTAAAAATTTATAATTTTTATTTTTTTATTTGTTTTTTAGGGAATATGTTTATATATATAAATTTCTCAGCAACTCTTTCAACCAGAGGAGGAAATGATTGACAGGCCAATTTCGGATGGGACCAACACCAAAACAAGTCCCCCTCTCTTGCCCAAGCTCAAAGAAAGCAATGAATAGAAATGGCGAGTGAAAACGTTTAACCCAGAGGGAAACATTTGAAGAAAATAGAAACTGGGTATGGAAAGTCAGGAATATCTCATCCAGAGGAGAAATCTAAACCTCTCGGAGTGAGAAAAAGTTTTAGAAAAGCAATTGCTTATTTCCCTAATTTAAGTGTGAAGTGAAGTATCATTGTGTTATTAAGTATAATCAGTGTCTGTATTTGATGATTCAAATATTTCGTTTTTTATTTAAATCAGTTTTATTTTGGGGGGGCTGAAACGTAATTTTTCATATTTATGTAATCATATCTTGTTCGTTACAAAATAATTTTCTGACCAGGGTGTCTATTTATTTATTTTTTCACAAAGAATTTGTCGATTTTTTTTTATGTTAGTATCCCCAGTACACTACAATTTCTTTTTTTATTCCCTCCGGTAGAGACTTTATGTTTTCTTCCTTCTCGGTTGTATCCTAAATAAATGTTTGCCTCAAGGCTCCCGAAGTTATATTCATCATATTTCTTTGTTTGCTGGTTTATATATTTACAATTTTTTATGTTATGCCAAACTGAAAGATGCATAAAGTGTCAGACGATAACTATACATGCCTAAAGCATTTCATAGACGTTGCCGAAGTCATTGAAGTCACGGAAGTAGCTGTCTTCGAAGTCGACTTATAGCCATCTATTTCTGGATTTATGATAAGGGGCTTACCAGTGATTAGTAGGTAACCCTTTAGTATGATGATTATGTCTCTCTCTCTCTCTCTCTCTCTCTCTCTCTCTCTCTCTCTCTCTCTCTCTCTCTCTCTCTCTCTCTCTCTCTCTCTCTCTCACCGTTGTTTCATCTTAATAGTGATACTAGACATTAGGAGGGGAGAATTTTCTCTTATAAAAAAGTGAGAGTAGATGAGTAGCATTTCAGGAATGTTTAGTGAGTTGAACAGTTTCCGAATTGGAACGATTATAATGATAAATAAGATTGTGAAATATTTACATTGTTATTTTAATTTCGATTCAAACACCAAAAAAGATATGATTTTGGTAATTATGTTTAACACTAAGAGGAAGATGAAAGCCAACAAGGTATTACTTATATGCGACGGCAAATTCGATGGAACAGGGGGATATTCTATATATGCTTAAAAGAG
>NC_090739.1:100193929-100217853 GCF_036898095.1 Palaemon carinicauda | reverse complement strand
TTAGAGGATTATTATTATGTTTTCTCCATCATCTTCCGCCTCTGGAAAGTTGAGTATCGGGTCTTTACTATGAGTATATTTTAGCTTCTGTTTCACAATGAAATTAGAGTATTTTATTGTGTTTAAGAGCTAGGCCAGTTACTGGAGGCGCCATGGCGCCGTTGTTCGTTAGGTATGTGTTATTTAGATAGCAGAACGACTTCCAGTTTTTAATAGCTTTATTTAAATATTTTGATTATTTAGCTATCTAGGCAATTACTCTTGTAAAATTTTGATATTATTATTATTATTATTATTACTATCCAAGCTACAACCCTAGTTAGAAAAGCAAGATGCTATAAGCCCAGGGGCTCCAACAGGGAAAAATAGCCCAGTGAGGATAGGAAATAAGGAAATAAATAAATGAAGAGAACAAATTAACAATAAATCATTCTAAAAACAGTAACAATGTCAAAACAGACATGTCATATATAAACTATTAACAGCATCAAAAACAAATATGTCATAAATAAACTATAAAAAAACTCATGTCCGCCTGGTCAACAAAAAAGCATTTGCTCCAACTTTGAACTTTTGAAGTTCTACTGATTCAACCACCCGATTAGGAAGATCATTCCACAACCTAGTAACAGCTGGAATAAAACTTCTAGAGTACTGCGTGGTATTGAGCCTCGTGATGGAGAAGGCCTGGCTATTAGAATTAACTGCCTGCCTAGTATTACGAACAGGATAGAATTGTCCAGGGAGATCTGAATGTAAAGGATGGTCAGAGTTATGAAAAATCTTATGCAACATGCATAATGAACTAATTGAACGACGGTGCCAGAGATTAATATCTAGATCAGGAATAAGAAATTTAATAGACCGTAAGTTTCTGTCCAACAAATTAAGATGAGAATCAGCAGCTGAAGACCAAACAGGAGAACAATACTCGAAACAAGGTAGAATGAAAGAATTAAAACACTTCTTCAGAATAGATTGATCACCGAAAATCTTGAAAGACTTTCTCAATAAGCCTATTTTTTGTGCAATTGAAGAAGACAGACCTTATATGTTTCTCAAAAGTAAATTTACTGTCGAGAATCCCACCTAAAATTTTGAAAGAGTCATACATATTTAAAGAAACATTTTCAATACTGAGATCCGGATGTTGAGGAGCCACCGTCCTTGACCTACTTACAATCATACTTTGAGTTTTGTTAGGATTCAACTTCATACCCCATAATTTGCACCATGCACTAATTCTACCTAAATCTCTATTAAGAGATTCACCAACCCTAGATCTACATTCAGGGGATGGAATTGATGCAAAGAGAGTAGCATTATCTGCATATGCAACAAGCTTGTTTTCTAGGCCAAACCACATGTCATGTGTATATAGTATGAAAAGTAATGGGCCAAGAACACTACCCTGTGGAACACCGGATATTACATTCCTATAATCACTATGGTGCCCATCAACAACAACTCTTTGAGATCTATTACTTAAAAAATCAATAATAATGCTAAGAAACAACCCACCCACTCCCAACTGTTTCAGTTTGAAAACAAGGGCCTCATGATTAACACGGTCAAAGGCAGCACTAAAATCAAGGCCAATCATACGAACTCCCTGACCACAATCAAGGGATTTCTGTACAGCATTGGAGAATGTAAGAAGGGCATCACATGCTCCAAGGCCTTTACGAAAACCAAATTGCAAACTAGGGAGTAGATGATTACCTTCAGCAAACCTATTAAGACGTTTTGCCAGAAGACGTTCAAAAACTTTAGATAATATGGGAGTTATGGAAATTGGGCGATAATCAGTGGGACTTGAGCTACCACAAACACATTTACATAGAGGAGTAACATTACCAATTCTCCAACTAGTGCTAAAAGCTCCTCTTCTTGCTAACTTGCACAAAATAACAGATAACTTTGGAGCTAAGAAATCTGCTGTCTTTATAAAAAACAAAGGAAAAATACCATTTGGGTCTACATCTCCATAAGCATCAAGGTCCATCAACAGAGCTTTAATCTCACGAGATCGAAAAGCTAAACTAGTTAGTTTAGCCTCAGGAAAACAGGAATGAGGAAGTTCAAGTTTTTCATTACTCTGTTTACTGTCAAAAACATCAGCCAAAAGGGTTGCCTTTTCCTTTGGACAGTGAGTGACTGAGCCATCTGGTTTAAGTAAAGGAGGAACTGTTGCATCTACACCAAAGAGCGCAGATTTAAGGGTAGACCACCATTTATGTTCCTGAGTTGTACCAGAAAGTGTTTCTTTTATGGTTAAATTGTACTCCTTTTCAGTTGAGGCATAAACTTTCTGAGCAAAAGCTCAAAGCTGAGTATAGTTGTTCCAGGTCAAATCTGATCTGTTCCCCTTCCAAAGATGATAGGCCTCCTGTTTCTCCAAATAAGCACGTCTACAATCATCATTGAACCACGGATTGTCCTTCACTCGGTACCTTAGCACACGAGAAGGGATACGCCTATCAATTATGTTGACTAGATTCTCATTCAAAGGGACAACAGGATCTACACTATTATATAATTGTGACCAATTCAAGCACAAAAGATCATGTAAAATCCCATTCCAGTCTGCTTGGGATTTCATATAAATTTTTCTTGTTATCCTTTTATCTGTCGATCGTATAGTTAGAGTTTCGGTGATTTAGGTAACCGAGATCTCGTATAGCCTAGGTAACCTTACTTAGACGTTTTACTATATGTTCAGACTTTCCCCGGTTACCATCGTGTTTTGTTTTCTTTCATTGGAGACTGATACCTCCTATAATGTTATGAAGCATTACACGTCTCTTCGGAGACTTAAGGGTAATCTCTTTCCCTCTGAGTGTAGCCTCAGGCTACAACCCTAATAGCCGTGCCTTGAATTTTATTCAGACATGGCTAACTTGGGGTTTGTCCTGCCTCTTCCCTTAACCGTTGGTTGTGGTATACCATCGGGTTTTGGGATTTAGTCAGAAACCAGAGTATTTAGTCTTATGTCGGCGACCTGCCGGCAGGGCGAATGGGTTGTAGGATACCATCATTCCCCTGCCGGCTAGGTGGCCGGCAATGGAGGTTAACCCTCATTAGCTGCACTTGAAGTTATGGTAGGATATCATCTTCTCCTTGCGACTAAAAGACAAGTCCTATGCCACAGTACTCTCTGCTGAAGAGTAATTTTCTTTAGCCTAGGATACGTGGCACTGGAACTCTGTTTCTTCTTTGTTAAGAGGAGGCGGCAGTGCCGCCATCCCCTTAACTGTGTCGGGAATCTCTGGCTTGGAAAACTGAATCTCTCCTGTTCCCTAGGATTCTGCCGATACCAAAACAGAGTTTCTTTTACAGGTGGTAGGTTTGACAATTTTTGCCAGTTCCTTTCACACTCATTACAGGACCCTGTTCCCTACACCGCTGTCCTCTTTTGATGGCTTAGCCATTGTCTTTCTTTAGGCTGGCATCTTGCAACCTTCCTTTGCTGGTAGGTTGTCGGAGCCAGCCAGACTCCCTCTCGAGCCATGTCTTTGGCTGACAGCAGAGCATACTGCCGCCAACCACATCATCTGTCAGCAATTGCCGGCCTAGCCGGCGACTGCCGGCCCAGCCTGCAGCCAAGATAGCTGCCGGTGACCATGATGGCCGTGAGAGGGAAGTCCCTTCTGTTCCCAAGGTTCTTCAGTCCTCCCTTGGACTGCTGCTACAGGTCCTGTTGCAAGGGTACTGCCGGCCAGGCCGGCACAGATAGTGCTGACTCAGTTGTCAGCACGCCGGCCGGCAGTGTATCGGCGGTATCTTGTCGGCAATAGTACTGTAGCTGCATGGAAACCTGAATGGTACATTCTCCCCTTCTATCAGAGCCTTCTCTCTGGAAAAAGGCAGTCAATTTAGACTTTTACATCCTTAATTACTGTATACATTCAGAGTAAGGAATAGCCTTTTTTCCATGCTATCTCTCTCTCCCTAGCTAGCATGCCGGGTATTCCGGCAAGACCTAGCTATGCCGGCTACATGCCGGCTGAACTACTGCATGTTTTATACAGGTAGCCAGTATATCTGCATTATAGAATATACTGCAGATAGAAAACTACTATATAGTTTATACTAGTAGTTATTTCCAATATATTTTGGATATCCAACACAGGAATTTGCTGAGCCCAATCCTATATTGAATGAATATGATTTCTTCAATATCCTGATTAGAAATCAGTATTAGGATTACCCGACAATATTAAACACTTCAAGGCAGGAGTAATACACTCCTAACCCTTAAAGGGTGCAGCCTTTTTCCTTGAGTCTCCCTGATCAGGAAACTATATTTTAATATAGTAGGAAGACTACAGCAAATAGGCTGAGTGGGATATACAAATGTATGTCTTTATTTTCCCAGTCCAGTTGGCTTCTTGCTAGACGGACTATATTGTCATATGCTACTATGAAGGCAGCATAAAGACTAGACCACAATACATGATGTATAGTAGCCAGTAAATTGCAATATAGACTTACTGCAATTAGAAAACTACAGTACTATGATACAGTAGTATTTTCTGACATACCTTGGGTACCCTTGTACAAGCATTCTGCTGGTACCGTTCATATATTTTCAAAAACATAAACAGAATGTACATTTATAACAAGAGCAGCGAGAGCAGAGTAACAATAACTTTAATGTCAATATTGGATAAAGAAACTTTAAAATTAAAAATATTAGATTCTTTATTTATATTAAATAAATATTAAATATGGCAAAGCAATAGAACTCTGATGGCTGAAGTGGAATCCTCAATCACTAGTGACTGCCTGTGGTAGAACCCACTCAACTCTTGCCTGTTTTTGAAAACTATGGATTCTGCAAACCACGAAAAAATTTCCATCAAAAACCTAATGTAAAATTCATCTAAATTCCCTTTATAAACAATAATGAATAATATACAATATATCAACATCAAGTACAAATATACCAATACAACATTATATACAACTGAACTAGGTACCTAATAAATTTGCCAAGACCAGGAAGATAACTGAAGCCGATGATACTAGGCTACCTTCCAGCAAGCACAAGTAACCTAACCTATTAACAAATGAAATAATTAGGCTCACTAAAATCATAAGTTAAGTAATATTAAATTACATATGAAAACACAAACTCAGGAAAATAGAATCTGACACGGTATATCGATTTAAGCAAATTTGAACACCCACTAGGCTATTCTATGCACAAAACAATGATTTGAAATTAAGCTAGAAATAACACTAGTAATTTTATAATGAGCTTAAAATCCATAGAAAATTTATAGTTAGGGTTGAAGACTTGAATAATTAATATTCATTTCAAATATTATAACCCCCTAACCAAAGTTGAACCATATGCCACAAAATCATAGGAAACTTACGGGGTTGGTAGGCCTTATCCTTAAAATCCCAATGCAAATTGAAGAGCAGCAGAAGATCCCATTGTTGAGAACGATGTATTCAGACATCTTGATATTGCACTCTTCATGGTAGCACTCGTGGTAAGCAATTGCAGGAGAGGTGGCTTTAAATTGAAGTGCTACTCCATCTTTATAGCACTTCTACACTCGAAGAAAATATTATCCAATATCCAATATGTCCAATGTGGCCAATATATCACCCATCTGCCTCCTCACACTTCCCTCATTACCAGTAGGTGAAATTTTTTTCCCAAGGATGATGGAATCAGGAACTGCAAATATTAAAATACAGCCAGCAGAGCCATCTATGGACTGAGCATATTATCCTTGAAACTCCCAGTATTTCTTTTTGATTTGGCTTTGTATGGCAATAGGGGGGTTTCAAGGATGAAACAAATATGAACATAAATAAATATACATATACACAATTTTATAAATTTTCTACAGAATTAGTATATAAAATAATTCTTCAACACTCCCAAGGGGGGATTCGAATTTAGTCAAAATTCGAATGGTAAAGGTAATGTTACAAAATTAAGTAACATTCTAAGGAGAAAAAATCAAAATTACCAACACCCAAATATATACTACATACTAATTTCTCAACATATCTCTTGTTCTTGCCTCACTAATGACAGCAGCCTCTCTTTTTTCTTTGGTGTGTACTACTGTCCTCTTTAATATCTGCCTTTTCTTCACTGTCATTAGTCACAGGGCTTAAGAGAGGTATTACTGAAGTAACATGCCGTCTTACAGTTTCACGAGAAGCTCCCTTAAACACAGCTATGTCAGTTACTTCATCCAAGTCATTTAATTTTACTTTTTTAACAATACCCATTGGGTAATTTGAAGGTTTCATGTGCGGTTCTTTTAACAGAACAATATCACCTATTTGAATTCTTTTATGTGTCACTGGTTTATATCTACTCCTTTCGTCTGTAGCTTGTGACACTAAGTGTGCTATAAATTCTGAATTATAAATGTTAATAAGTCGAGACCTCACATTTCTAAGTTTTTGATACTTGTCTAAAACTTTGCTAACATGATCATCTGCCGTCCAGTTCAGATCTTCATCTGGATTGCCTTGCAAGTCATGAATAATGTTAATAGACAGCAATTCATGTCCATGAATTAATATTTCTGGTGTAATTGCATCAGGCACTTCATCTGTGATACTGTCTCTCAACCCTTCTTTGAAGGCAATAGGGCGCCTGTTAACTAAGTGAACGGTTTGCTCTACAAAAAACTCAAAATCACGGAAGTCTAACACATTATTTCTTAATGCTCCATAGATTAAACGCTTACTCATCTTAACACAAGTCTCAACAAGTCCTCCTAATTTGTTACATCCCTTTGGATACTGCTGAAACTTAATTGACTTTACACCATTTTCTTCAAAATATGCCTGACTCTCAGGATCACCCAGGAAATTAGTGACCACATTAGCTCCAGCTACGAACTGAGATCCAAGATCTGACAAGACTAGTTGAGGGATTCCATACTGATATGAATGCATTTGAAAAGCTCTTAAAAATTCTTTTGTAGTGAGATCCAAACAAATTTTTAAATTAATTGCCCTCGACCAGAGACAAGTTAAACAAAGAACCCAAACTTTGCTCTTTTTACCATTAAGCTTAACGTTATACGGTCCAAAATGATCAATAAAAATATACCTGAATGGTATAGAGGGAGGGTCAATCCTAAAATCGCGATAGGCACTTTGATTGACCTTAACCGTTCTCTCTTTGAATCTCTTACAAATGACACATTCTTTGATGACCTTTTTTACTACTGAAAAGTAATGTGGAATCCAAAACTTTTTTCTCATCTCTGACAAAAGGGAATAAACACCAGCATGAGAGAATTTCTCATGAAAATCTTTTATTACTAACCGAGTTAACTTACTGTGTTTGTGAAGCAAAATAGGAAAGTTGACAAAAGTGTCTTTTCTCCATTTAGGCATCTTACTTCTAATTCTTAAGAGTCCATGATCATCCATGTATACATTAAGTTGAGCAATAATATTAGGAATATCCTTTACTCTCTTATTTCTGTTTTCTAAATACGGGAAAACTTCACCATACCAGATTCTCTGATCATTCCTTATGATATGTCTAGTAGCTTCCAAATGAAAGGAGGATGCATCACCAAAGTTAAAAGAAACTGAGTTTGCTCTTCTTTTGAGCAAAGCAATGAATATAAGAACGTACTCGTGAATTCTAACAAGCTTAGAGAAACTGGAACACTTGTCCAGGACGACTAAATGTTCAGGGTTTGATTCTGCTAAGACTTGTGATTCACTTAATTTAGATGCAGAAATTGAGAAGGAATTTTCATTCAATGGATTAAAATTTGGATTGGGTACAACTATATCAAATGTGTCAGCATTACTGCACAGTTCATCCCTTTCACATATTAAAAATTCTGGGCCAGTGAAATATTTAGTTTTCAAAAGCTGTTTGTACGACATAGGCCTAGTTATACAATCTGCAGGGTTCAAGATACCACTAACAAAACAAAATCTAACTGGGTTATTTTCACAGGTCCTTTGAATGTGATCCAAACGATTCATGATAAAGACACTCCTTTTATTCATTTTATCTAATTTGTTCACATAAGAATTAATCCAGCTTAGTGAAACAATGCTATCCGTATACAGTACTGATTCTACAATTCTAATAGGTTTAGGGCACTCAGGGCCTGCCAAATCCTTACTCAAATCCAATAATGTTTCTGTTCCCAAAACTATCCCTTGGAATTCTAGAGATGGAATACTTTTGCTTTCTAACTGCTTGTTAACCAAGCGATTCTTTGCTAGAACAAAACTGACTTGCTTAGTTTCTATGCACTGAATAAAAATTGTTGTCCCATAGATTATTTTACTGCTGTCAGTAAATGCAATTAAACGATATGACCCATTTCTCTCCCCGACAACTCTAGGTACCTCAATTGGAGGAGTCATGTTAACTTGTTTGGCTATGTTACGTCATTCTCGTTGTTGCTCAATGGACAATTCTGTATCCCATCCTAGAATAGTGTTTAATTGAAGTTCATGCATAAATAAACGAGCTCTGTTTAAAATAGGTCCATTGAAATTATATGGATCAAAATTTGAAGCAATGCTTTTCAATATCAGTCTCTTAGTGTTTGCTTTAGAGTCTAGCTCAAGTTTAGGAGAGGAAATACAATCTGTTATTCGGTTCCACTTTAAACCAAATATTTTTACTACATCAGGAGTGACTTCATCCAAATTCTTATCTATTTTTTCTTGGAGCATAACATCATTGGTAACGAATTGTTGTAATTCAAATTTATATGGATTAAAAATGTTATGCAAGTTATCAAAACCCCAGTGTAAGCTTTCAGAATCATTTGCAGTGAACGCACCATTATCCATGTATATCAAAGAGTAAATAAGTTTCTTCAATTCCTTTAAGTTGTCCAAATCACCTTCAGTGTCTAGCATCAATATTTTGTACAAACCAATCATCAATATTGTTGGGCTACACCTTAGCCCAAAACTTAGACGAAGATTCTTGTATGCTATAATGGTAAAATCTCCTTTACTTACATTTTTAAACCAAAAGAATAATAATTTACTTTGATCAGTTTCAGTTAATGCTATCTGCTGGAAAGCTTTCTTTAAATCAAAGCACAATAAATGAGAATCAAACCTTAAAAGTAGCAAGGCAGTAGACAATTTCTGATTAATACAAGGGCCAGCCCACATTGCCTGATTGTGGCTAATAGAGGGGGAGCCATTACTTTGTTTTTCACACAAATTAGAGAGAAAAACCATTCGGCATTTAGTAGTACTGCGGTCTAACTTAAATATTCCCATGTGCGGCAAAACACTGTACTCTGGGTGTTCTTCACAAAACTTATCCAAATTATCAATCCTTTCAATTAAGTTTTGAGCTACCTGAGTCTTTATGTTATCATCCATTAATCTCAAAAATTCATCATTCTTCGATAATTTCTTTAGGTTAGATATCAAAATTTGCTTTGCTAAATTTGTGTTCTTTCCCAGCAAATGAGAAACACGACCATTCCATAAAAGTGGCATTACCAACCTGCCTTCTTCATCTCTTTGTGTATTATTAAGTAAATACCTAACTAATTTCTTATTATGTTCAGTGCTCTCCCCATCTAAGTCAGTTCTATCTTTGTGCAAATAATATGAGCATTCTCGCTCTAAAATATGATCAGTAGCTTTTTGCAATTTATGCTCGCTGATCCTGCCATCATGATCTAAAATACAGATTGTAGGATCCTCTGCACTTCCAATACATCTAACACTAGACTTGAAACATGAAGTCATAAGAAATTTAATATTATCCAGTGATTTACCTTGCTCATTTAAATTCTCTTCCAAGCCAAAAAGTAAATGAGTATCATCATGCAGGCTAGGGAGAAATTTCAAATTTGCAATTAATTTCTCAATGTTTCCTATTAACATAATGCCAAATCTTGTTTCATAATACACACACTGACCACTATGACCAAAACTAACCATCTTTTCCATGAGACAATGAGCTGAATTTGCCCCCAGGACAAACTGAATGTTTGATATGTCTTCTCTAGCCTCATCAAGAAACTCATCTAAAAGCTTATAACCATAATTTCTAAAACTTCTAACAACTTTACCAAGGCCGGGTAAATTCAAATTTATATCAATACCTGGGACACAAATAGCTTCTATATTATGTGCTGTCTCCCCAATCTTAACAGAAATTTGAACTATCTTGGTACGATAGCATTTTGCTCCATTAAACCCATTGACAACAAGATCAAAATTATCTTTCACAACTTTGAAACACTGACCTTCTAAAGCACATTCAGAAATGAAATTAGCTTGGCTACCTGAATCCTTCAATCCTCTTATTTTACTAGGGCCCAAAGTACAAGAAAATGTGGGTAAAATTGAATTTATGCCCCCCTTACTCTGAAAGGAACTACCTGGACAAACTACCCCATTCTGTGTACTATTTTGAACATCTTTTGATTTACTTTTCTCGTTTTGCTTAGGGTTAGGAACTGCTTTTTTAGGATTACGCACCAAATCTCTGACCTCGGAACTTTCATGATTATCTGACAGGCAAAGAAAGGAGAAATGCCATCCCTGACAATGTTTACACTTTCTGGAAAATCTAAAATGACACGAGCTATCCAAATGCTCGATTCTTGCACATTTAGTGCAACCATTCAAAATGCTCAACCTAGCTATCTTTTCCTTAGCAGTAGCGAAATTAGGGCACTTATGGATTGGATGATCACCATTAACCTTATCACTACAAAGTGTGCAAGAATTAAAAGGATTGGAGCTTTTAAAATTAACCTCTGCTGCTAAGTTTGAACTTTTACTCAATCCTAGTTTATCTTGATGCCTTTCAGCAGAAGGCAGTTTACTTTGACTTAATTTACCAAGTTTATTTGCATTCTGATACCGTTCATTGGCTTCAAAAAAGTTATCAACAATTTCACTTGTAGTGGGCTTTGAATTGTTAGTAATTTATCAACTGATTTCTGAAAGTTGCATTCATTCCTCTTAGGAAAAAGTACTGCAAAACATCATCTATATCCATTTTCAAAGTCTTAACAGCTTCTTGTAATTTTCTAATATTACTAATATACTGAAAGGGTTCTGAATCATAACCTAACTTCAGCTCTTGAAGTTGTTTCATCACATTAAACTTTTGAGTTGGAACCGAGGCAAAAGCTGTTTTTAAGAGTTCCTTTGCATGGGAATAACCTTGTTTGTCTGCTTCTAAAGAGTCTATCAAAAGTAAAGCCTTGCCAGAAACCTGCTGTTTAAGTAACAACAACCTATCATAATCTGTGTAAGAAAACTTTCTAGTAGTTTCCTCAAACTGCTGTAAGAATAATTCCAAACTTTCATCATCAGAACTCTTAAATTTAGGCAAAGGTGCTACTGGACTTTTAAGACGACTAAGAGGAGTTTCATTCAGATTTTCACTTGTGCTTCCATTAACATTAACCTCTAAGAGCAGCAACATTTCAGAAATTTTATCTTTAAATTCTTGACAAGAGCTAAATTCAATTTCCATTTCATTTTCATCTTCGCTCTCTGACCACTTCAAAGATATGACTTTACTATCAAACCCTTTAAGTTCTTCCTTAAAATTCTTAAGTTTTTCAACAAGATTTAACTTTTGTGAGCTATTATACTGCGAAAATTTATGCCTTTCATTAAATTGTCTAGTGACTTGAGAGCGGATGTACTTCCGACTCATAACAAGAAGCCTAATGTCTGTCATGATTATAGAAAAATTTAATTCTAAACGTCAATGCAGCCTAACAAAAGAAAAAATTTAAGATAATTATAGTATTCGGTATACTGATCAATAATAACAACAATAATCCAAATAAAAACCACCACTCCTACAATGCTACCCAAGTGCCACCAGTATTGAGACAGCCTTCAGAGCCCCACGTTGGGCGTCATTTCAAAAACATAAACAGAATGTACATTTATAACAAGAGCAGCGAGAGCAGAGTAACAATAACTTTAATGTCAATATTGGATAAAGAAACTTTAAAATTAAAAATATTAGATTCTTTATTTATATTGAATAAATATTAAATATGGCAAAGCAATAGAACTCTGATGGCTGAAGTGGAATCCTCAATCACTAGTGACTGCCTGTGGTAGAACCCACTCAACTCTTGCCTGTTTTTGAAAACTATGGATCCTGCAAACCACGAAAAAATTTCCATCAAAAACCTAATGTAAAATTCATCTAAATTCCCTTTATAAACAATAATGAATAATATACAATATATCAACATCAAGTACAAATATACCAATACAACATTACATACAACTGAACTAGGTACCTAATAAATTTGCCAAGACCAGGAAGATAACTGAAGCCGATGATACTAGGCTACCTTCCAGCAAGCAAAAGTAACCTAACCTAGTAACAAATGAAAAAATTAGGCTCACTAAAATCCTAAGTTAAGTAATATTAAATTACATATGAAAACACAAACTCAGGAAAATAGAATCTGACACGGTATATCGATTTAAGCAAATTTGAACACCCACTAGGCTATTCTATGCACAAAACAATGATTTGAAATTAAGCTAGAAATAACACTAGTAATTTTATAATGAGCTTAAAATCCATAGAAAATTTATAATTAGGGTTGAAGACTTGAATAATTAATATTCATTTCAAATATTATAACCCCCTAACCAAAGTTGAACCATATGCCACAAAATCATAGGAAACTTACGGGGTTGGTAGGCCTTATCCTTAAAATCCCAATGCAAATTGAAGAGCAGCAGAAGATCCCATTGTTGAGAACTATGTATTCAGACATCTTGATATTGCACTCTTCATGGTAGCACTCGTGGTAAGCAATTGCAGGAGAGGTGGCTTTAAATTGAAGTGCTACTCCATCTTCATAGCACTTCTACACTCGAAGAAAATATTATCCAATATCCAATATGTCCAATGTGGCCAATATTTCACCCATCTGCCTCCTCACACTTCCCTCATTACCAGTAGGTGAAAATTTTTTCCCAAGGATGATGGAATCAGGAACTGCAAATATTAAAATACAGCCAGCAGAGCCATCTATGGACTGAGCATATTATCCTTGAAACTCCCAGTATTTCTTTTTGATTTTGCTTTGTATGGCAAAAGGGGGGTTTCAAGGATGAAACAAATATGAACATAAATAAATATACATATACACAATTTTATAAATTTTCTACAGAATTAGTATATAAAATAATTCTTCAACATATATTGAATGAATAAGTTTTCTTCAATATTCTGATCGAGAATCAGTCATCCTGACCCCACAGTATTAACATTATTTTGGGACAGTGATTTGATACTTCTCTACCCCTACGGGTAAGAGTCCTTTTACTTGAAGTTACTCTATAGGGAAATCTCCATGTAGTTAATACTGAGGGGAGGCAACAGCCTTTGCTCACAGGGGTACACAAGTATGTATCTCCCACTATCCCTTTATAGCTTACTATCCTAAGCTACTCTAATGTAAAGGACATTTGCATGTTGATTGTCAAGGAGATAATCCATTGTATACTCATTTGGTTTTCCTTTCTTTACAGGAGGAACTCCAGATACCTTGTGCTGCAGTCCTCTGCAAGGCCAAGAGTAGTCATTTTTATGGTCGTAATACTTGCAGGTTTCATGCCCCCTGCAATATTATTTCAGGATCCCTACATTATTGGAACCCACAGGTTTGCAATATATGTCGGACATTAATGTCCGAAGGTTTTGAAAATCCCAAGTCTACGGAGATTAGGGATACAGCTCAATATAAATTACTCAACTGGGTGAGAGGCTTTCAAAAGATCTCTCCGGGACCTTTCCAACCTAATGATAGGATGTGTAAGTTACTATTTCCGGAAGCAAGTGAGGGAACAGTAGTGCCTCGAGAGCCAACTACATCCCCTGACGGCCAGAAAACCTTTGGGATTAAGGGCAAGAAGTGCCCCAGGGTAGAAGAGGAAAATGTTGTGTCGGAATTTCCTCTGCCTATGCCGGCTATAGATCCATCAATGTCGACATCTTCGTCTTCTACCTCTCTATTGGATAATGTGGTACAATTATGTATCCAGCAGAAGAATCAAATAGAGAGCTTTCGTAAACAAAACGAAAAGCAGGAAGAAAAACGCAAGATAGAGCCTCGTAAAGCTTCTCTTGTCGCTTCCCAGGGGTCAGTCATACGACCCTTGAATCAAGAGATACCAACATGCTCCATAACCAATCCCTGGAGGTTTGCGGAGCAGATGCCGATTTATAATGGCAATCTCTATATCTCAGAGAAAATAGATGCTGTTCCTTTGGACAAAATTCAATTTTGGCCAAGCTTCGATGCTTTCCCTAATTAATGGGTTCGATTGAAGTACGAACCAAAGTCAAGAAAAGGAGCGGAACCAATGGAGGTCTTGATTCTCGACCATGATAAGGAACAGACTATCCTTTCAGGTAGTCTGAGAAAGGCGGGTTATGCAGAGTCAAAGGTATTCTCACTGAATAACAGATACCCTTCCTTTCTTGCTCCTACTTCACTCTCATTCCCCTTTATGGGGAAGGCATTTACTTCTGTTGCCAAAGCGGTAGAGACGGGTAAGCCATGTCCCACACTCAATGAGTGCAAGCCTTTGTCACCAGTTTTTCCCGGACAGGAAAAGGATTGGAAGGAAGTCCATTTAACATTTTCAGTAGGAAAATTAGACAAGGACATCGCAAGTCGACAATTCAAGGTATGTCTCCCTAAATTGTATGAGTTGCTCTTGTGTAATGAACATGAGTCAAAGGAGAGACTTGCGACATCCCTTTCTCTACAAAACTATATAGAGTTGTGTTCAACCTAAGAAAGTACCCCAGACATGCTCATGGTCATAGCCAAAATGCATATGGATATCTTGGTGAAGGACCTTTACGCCTTTATGAACGCCAGGAGAATATGTTGAGAGTTTGTGTTCGCTGATGCAACAGTGAAACACGAAAAAAGGAAGCTAATATCTTCCAACATCTGGGGTAAAGACCTCTTCCCACACGAGGTCATTAAGGAAGTAATTAAGAACGCCACCATGGTGAACATAAGTCTTCTCCAAAAATGGGGCATTCCTTCAAAGAGAAAATCTTCTGTGGTTGTGGGTCCCCAACCTAAAAAGAATATCGAAAATGCTGGAAATATCCGGGCTGCTCAACAACATCCCACTATTCCAGTGACCACGGTGCTACAGGCAGATGGTCAAAAGTGTAAGCCTACTGACTACTCGAAGCATAAAGACGCTTTGGCGAGGAGGAACTTTCATTCAGCATCGCACGACCTTCGATCCTTCGGTCCAAAGCCTATTCAAGATGAGCCATTGATGGGAAACAGAAATGTGCCTACCATCATTTCCTTACCTTCTCCTACACATCAAAACCCTCCTGGAAAAGTATACCTGAGAGCTATAGAGCATACAGGTGGTAAGAAAACTATAGCTCATCGAGGTCCAGGGAAGGCTGTTTTGTGTTCACGAGAAGGACTCAAGATATCAATGAGTCATTCTGAACTTGCCGCCACTCAACAAGTTCATAAGAAACAGCAAGTTCTGAATGTTAATATATATATATATATATATATATATATATATATATATATATATATCTATATATATATATATCTACATATATATATATAGATATATATATATATATATATATATATATATATATATATATATATATATATATATATATATATATATATATATATATATACATATATATATATATATATATATATATACATATATATATATATATTTATATATATACATATATATATATATATATATATATATATATATATATATATATATATATATATATAAATATATATTATATATATATATATATATATATATATATATATATATATATATATATATATATATATATATATATATATATATATATATATATATATATATCTATATATATATATATATATATATATATATATATATATATATATATATATATATATATATATATATATATATATATATATATATATATATATATATATATATATATATATATATATATGTATATATATATATATATATATATATATATATATATATATATATATATATATATATATATATATATATATATATGTATATATATATTTTTGGGCTCAAGCCATGTCGTCCTGATGGAAGTTCCTATAGGGTAGCTTCCTAGGGTATATTACAACTACGGCGATATTCCCAGAGAATTTACCTTAAGGTACCAGAATTCTAACTCCTGGAGCGAGTATCCCTCGTGAAAGGGATATCGCGACATATCAGAGGACGTATTCTAGACACGTCACATGGCAATCTACATCCTGGACAGAGATTTCGTCTCGTAGGAGGTGATTGACGAGATACGAATTCGGGAAAGAAGAAGGGGGAGCCGCTCCCAAGGCTTCCCTATCCCCCGATTCGTATGCGTGCCTGGCGCCAATCCTGGCGCCATCTGTATTCCTTTTTGTGTAGCTTAACAACTCGGTGTTTTTTCCTGTTTTTCTCGCAAATCTTGGATTTATTCGACTTTTCATGGCTTCTTCGTCTTCGTCGGCCTTTGATAAGTTGAGTATAGTGTCTGTTATGTATAAATGTAGGCTCTTGGTAAAATTTTGAGTGATTAATAGGATTAATCTTTGATACAAGAGCCGTAGCCTACCAGAGGTGTCCTGGACACTGTCGCTCGCTAGGTATAAATTAGTTAGTCAGAGCGACATTCCTGGTTGTTTTGCTTTAATAAATTTTAGCTATTTAGCATTACATAGGATTTCCTTTCGTGCTTAGTATTATTTGGCGAAGTAGTCGCCATTCTGGCCTACGCTAGGCCATGTAGCCTAGTCGTTTGGTCCTAGTACTTCATGCATGATTTTGGTTTTTCCGAGTGTAATTAAAATTTTATTGAAGCTTTAGGCTATATTTTATACATTTTAGACTGTGTGGAATATTTCCAAGATTGTATACGTGTGAGTTTCGGTGAATTAGGTAATCGATTCTCTTGGTGCCTAGGCTAATTGCTTATGGAGCCTTAGTATACTTTATCATACTCCCCGGTTGCTTTCTTTTCTTCGGAGATGGTATGCAATCCCTTTCCCTCTGTTTAAGCCTTGGGCTTATCCCTAAGTGGTTTTTTCCGAATTTATTTTTGATAAAACTATACTAGGGTGTTACTGTACCTTCCTGTTCCTGTAGTTATGGTTCAAGAGGGACAGAACAACAGAGTTTTTAGTCTGAGTCTGTGTTGTCTGGCTTGGGGCAGAGTCCCCCTCGCTGACCTAACACATACAAAGGGAGCTTAGCTCCCTTAGGTCACTACCGAAGGTTTCTGTAGTTATGATTCCTTCTTTTGTGATCTACCTGACTAGTCCTGTTGCTGTTCTCGGGGGAGGATAAGTTCTTCCCTTGGGAGTAGCAACGCCTTCCTTGCTTTGGTGCTCTGGAAGCTGGCAAGTATTGCTGGCCTTTCCCCTTAGATCTCCCTTAGGCTAAGATAAGTTTCTTGGCTGCGGGTGATCTGTCACTAAAGCAAGGTTGGCAGGACCCTCTTGTCCCTTCCCCCTCTATCTCCGTAATGGCCTAGCCATTACTGTACTGTACCTTGCCGGCCGGCAGAGCTGGCCGGCAGGGGTCTTACTGTACTGTACGTCGTTCTACTTCTGGACCTAGTATAGGTTGGGATGTGGAATTGACTCAGCCCATTGCCGGCCGGCAGAGCTGCTGGCCGGCAAATGTCTTATGTTTTCGAGTGCTGCCCGGACCTCTCTTGGTCCCTCATCCATGCCTGCCGGCAGAGCCGGACGGCATTGGTCAAGGAAGCCTGAATTAGTTTCTCCCCTTCCTTATATGCACTCTTTCGGTTGCCGGGCTTGGAGGTTGTGTACACTCTTATCCCGGCATCCATTCTATTTTTCTTATAGTGCTGTACCTGTCCCGGCTGCCGGCCTCATAGGCCGGCAGCCGGGCAGGTGTAGTCCTCTGGTTCTTTTGCTGCCGGCAGGCATCGGTCTTGTACCTTTGCCGGCCGGCTTATGTCAGTCCTTGTCTGCCGGTCACCAAGAGTGTGGCCGGCAGCTGGGTACTACCTTGTGTAGTTGCTGGCCGGCAGCCATTGCCGGCCAACACTGGCTGTTACCGGCCGGCAGTTGCTGCCGACCGGCACAGGCATTTGAACCAGAGTGCTGCCGCCCTATAGCTGTTAAGTAGTATACTTTAAAGCTAGTTGTGGTGTGTGCCGGGCGGCAAAGGCAGGCCGGCACACATCCCCCTATACTGTACTAGTATTCTTCTGTATAGCATATACAGTAAGAAGAAAACTATAGTAAAGGTTTTGGTATAGCACTGTATCTTCTAACACTATTGTGTTTTCTTGCACATCCCTTTGCTGTTGCCCTCAGATAGGAAGCTGAGTTCTTCCCTGTCTATTATCCAGGATTTTAAAATCATTGCTTAGGTGTGAGCTCCACCTGTTTCCTCTGGAAACCTTGCATTGGTTACTCTAGAAGAGATAAACCATTTTTGATTTTATTATCTGGAAGGCTGCAACAATGGGTTGTGAGGGAAACACAAGTGTGTGTCTTTCCTTTCTGAATTGTTATGCTATACTATGCATATCCAGTGATACATAGTTCACTTGAAACTCATGGAATTTTCTTCTCTTTACAGAAGGACACTCCGAAGTGGGGAAGTGCTTTCTGCAATGTCAGCAGCAAGAACCTCTGCGGACATGAGTTTTGTAGGAGACACGCAGCATACGCTGTCTCCAAGGATGATCTCCGGTATTGGGACCCTCAGGTATGTACTGTGTGCACTAACCTGATTAATGAGACATTTAAATAGCTAGGAAGAAGCTTCGTACCTGGGTAAGGGGCCTCCAAAAGAACACTTCTGGCCCTTATCTTCCAAGTGAGAAGATGAGGGCGTATCCTTTCCCTAAGGCATCAGCTGATGCAGTGATTCCCCAGCCTCAAGAGGAGATCCCCTAAGTTCAGATCCAGGTGGATGCTGAAGTCGCGGTCGCGATGCAAGACATCCAGCTAAATGACAGGATGTCTGATGTGGACGGGTGTCAGGAGGAAGACCTCCTGGCAGAAGCCCAGGATGAAGTTCAAGCCCCTCTACATCGGCCGGTCTCCCAGTAGAGCTGGGACAGGCCCTCTCTTCTATTGTTGGAATGATCCAACAAATGCAGAAGGAGAATCAGGAGAAGGCGGCTGCAATGGAACTGCGAATGCAGTACCTTGCAGAATCACATGGGCCCCAGAAAAAACTCAATGTGAAAGACCTTCCCTTGTGCTCAGATGCTAACCCATGTAGGTATGCTGAGCACATGCCGATGACGACTGGAAAGATCGTCATCTCGGATAAGCTGGGCTCAGTTCCCCTGGATGGTGTAATTCTGGCCCAGAAAGGCATCATATCCGGACTGTTATGTCCGGCTGAGGAAGGAACCAGCTTCAAAGGAGGAGACAGAGCCGTAGGAGGTCATAGTGATGGACCATGCTAAGGCTCAAGCTCTACTTTCATCCTCGATGAAAGAGAGGGGCTTCTCTAACTCTAAGGTAGCTGCATTGAATAGGAAGCTCCCTTCCTTTGTGTCCTCGCCTACTAGAGCCTTCCCCCTTTTACAGAAAGGGTTTCTGGCTGTACTAAAAGCAATCGAGGCCGGCAAGTCTTGCCCCTCCCTAGAGGAGTGTAAACCCTTGTCGCTGGCCCTGCCTATGGACCACAAAGACTGGAAGGACGTCCATCTTACGTTCTCAGTGGGAAAGTTGGAGGCTGATATTGCCGGACGTCAGTTCGGCAAGGACCTCCCTAAGCTGTCTGACTTTCTTTTGCGAAGTGAGTTCGATACAAAAGAAAGACTGACTGTCTCAATGTCTCTTCAGACTACTCTCGAGACGATGGCAAGTGACCCCAAGGTCCATGAAATGTTCATGGTAGTGGCCAAGCCTCATCTGGCCACAGTGACGAAGGACCTTTATGGCTTCGTCAAGCCAAGGAGAGCTTGTAGGGAGTTCGTGTTTACCTCGGCTACGGTGAGGCACGAGCTAAAGAAGCTAATCTCCTCCAACATTTGGGGAAAAGACCTTTTTCCCTACCGACTTGGTCAAAGAAGTTGTTGATAAAGCCGCCTTGGAGAATAGAAACCTTCTCCAGAAGTGGGGCCTGGCTATCAAAAGAAAGTCTTCCCCGGATCAGGGTCCTCAACCAAAGAGGAAGACTATGAGGACTAGGCTACCGTCTCGGCCAGCCAAGCCTCTTAGACAGCAACAGCAACTGCAATTGCCATTGCCCCCAGTGCCCCAGATCGTGGCACAAACCCCGACCACCTTTCAGTGGGTACCCCAGGCCGAGTTGACACAGTCCATGGCATTCACCCCAGCGTTCGAAGGGCAGTCTACTTCCTTTCGAGCAAAGCCTAGAGGAGCAGCCAGAGGCTCGTCTAGACGCCCCTCAAGGGGAAGGGGATTCAGGGGTGGTCGTGGTCAGGAAGGCAAGACCTCAGGACGACAGTCCAAGTGAGGTGATACCGGTAGGAGGGAGACTTCTGAAATTTCGGGATCGGTGGACCTTCGATCCCTGGGCCCACAGCCTACTCAAGAATGGACTGGGCGGGAGCTGGTACAGCACTCCACCCCCGTACCTTCGGTTTTTCCAACACTCCACCCCCGTTATGGAGGACTACGTTCAAGAACTGTTGTAGAAAAAGGGTGAAGCTGTTTTGTGTTCCCAAGAAAGACTCGGAAAAGCTCAGAGTCATTCTGGACTTGTCGCCACTTAACAAGTTCATAGTGAATTGCAAATTCAAAATGCTAACACTGCAACACATAAGGACCTTACTGCCCAAGAGGGCATATTCCGTCTCTATAGACTTGTCAGACGCCTACTGGCACATTCCAATTAGCCATCGACTCTCCCCCTACCTAGGGTTCAGGCTACAACGAAGACTATACGCCTTCGGAGCCATGCCATTCGGGCTAAACATAGCCCCAAGTATTTTTACGAAGCTTGCGAGCGTAGCTCTCAAACAATTTCGCCTGAAGGGAATTCAGGTAGTAGCCTACCTGGACGACTGGTTGGTGTGGGCAGCATCCGAGACAGAATGCTTGCAAGCTTCCAGTCAAGTGATCCAGTTCCTAGAGTACCTAGGCTTCAAGATCAACAGAAAAAGTCTCGACTTTCTCCATCTCAAAAGTTCCAGTGGCTAAGATCCACTGGGACCTTTTGTCACACCGTTTCTCCACCCCGGCGAAGAAAAGGAAGGAGATAGCGGGTTCTGTCAAGAGACTTCAAGATTCCGAAAGGTTATCAAGACACGAGCAGGAGAGAGTACTGCGCTCTCTCCAGTTTGCTTCGGTGACACCCCCAGTGCTAAGAGCACAGCTAAAGGATGCAATCGGAGTTTGGAGAAGTTATGCATCAAACGCGTGAAGAGATCTGAGAAGACCAGCCGCTTCGGCTAATTACTCTTCTCAGGCCTTGGTCCCAAGCCAGACATCTAAAGAAGTCAGGTTCTTCTTCAGCCACCTCCCCCGTCGGTGACGATTCACTCAGACGCCTCGAAGGAGGGATGGGGAGGTCACTCTCATCGGAAAAAAGTCCAGGGGACTTGGTCCAGGCTATTCAAGACCTTTCTCATAAAACTTTCTAGAAGCTAGGGCAGTGCTCCTTACCTTAAAGAAAGTCTCCCCGCGTCATTCGTTCCACATAAAGTGGTGATAGACAGCGAGGTAGTTGTGAGATACTTGAATCGACAAGGATCGAGGTCACCACCTATCAACCAGGTGATGTTGGCCGTCTTCCGATTGGTGGAAAAGAAGAAGTGGTACCTGTCGGCAGTTCACCTTCAAGGAGTCCGCAATGTGACAGCGGACGCTCTATCCAGGTTCACACCGATAGAGTCGGAATGGTCCTTAGACGCAGGATCATTCTCCTTCATTCTGAATCAGTCCCAGAACTGCAGATAGACCTCTTTGCGACGAAAGACAACAAGAAGTTGCCCCTGTACGTGCCCCGTACGAGGACCCCTTAGCGGAAGCAGTGGACGCGATGTCCCTCGACTGGAACAGATGGTCCAAGATTTATCTGTTCCCTCCTCACAACCTTCTGTTGAGGGTCCTCAACAAACTGAGATCCTTCAAAGGGTAGCGGCAATAGTGGCCCACAAGTGGCCGAACAGCGTGTGGTTCCTCCTGGCATTGGAACTGTAGCTGAAGTTTGTACCACTACCAGATCCAGTTCTGACCCAGCGAGTCCAGAAGTCAACTGTCTGCGCTTCATTACAGAAAACCTGGACCCTGCAGTTCATGATTTTCTCTCCCTAGCGGTGAGAAAGCGTTTCGGGATTTCGAAAGCCAGTATAGACTTCCTTGAGGAATATAAGTGCAAATCTACTAGAAGGCAATATGAGTCATCTTGGAGAAAATGGGTGGCCTTTTGTCAAGGCGAAGATTCCGCAGGAGATCTTGACAGACTTCTGCTTATCTTTTTTCCCCACCTCCAAGGTCAAGGGTTGGCAGCGAACACGATTTCAGCGTGTAAGTCTGCTTTGACAAGACCCATTCTATATGCCTTCCAGGTCGACCTAAGTAACGAGATCTTTAATAAAGTCCCGAAAGCCTGTGCTAGGCTCAGACCTTCAGCACCTCCAAAGCCCATTTCATGGTCTTTAGACAAGTTCTTCATTTCGCTTCTCTGTTGAGCAATGAAGAGTGTGCGTTAAAGGATTTGACACAAAAAGTTATTTTCCTATTTTGCACTCGCGTCCGGGGCCAGGGTTAGTGAGATTGTAGCCTCTCGAGAGAGGCAGGTCGTGTTCAGTTCCTGGATGGGGAAGAACTGAACCTGTTTCCGGATCCTACGTTTCTCGCCAAGAATGAGTTACCCACCAACAGGTGGGGTCCCTGGAGAATCTCCCCTCTGAAAGAAGATGCATCTCTATGTCCAGTAGAATGCGTAAAGGTCTATCTTCATAGAACTTCAGACTTCAAGGGTGGTCAACTATTCAGGGGAGAAACATCAGGCTCAAATTTATCTCTGAATCAACTCAGAGCGAAAATCACATATTTTATTCGCAGAGCGGATCCTGACAATACACCCGCAGGTCACGATCCGAGGAAAGTTGCCTCATTCTGAAATTTCTTTAATTGTATGGATTTTGAACATCTCCGTTCATACACTGGCTGGAAGTCTTCCAGAGTGTTCTTTCACCACTATGCGAAGCAAGTAGAGGAACTAAAAGAGATCTGTGGTAGCAGTGGGTCGCGGTGTTAACCCTACTGTTTAACTCTGCGAGGAACAGTGGTCTTAATTGGGACGATTAATTCCAGGGTGAGTGTGTAGTTACATACTGTACTACAAACTAAGTGAGGGCACTGTGTTGCCCATCCAGACTGTTCCATTTCCGAAGGTGAACCTAGCATAAGTGCAGACATGTGTGCCGAGCGTTTCTAACGCTAATGTCATTGATTTGTAATACAGGCTTTTATGACTTTGATACCTCGGTATCTTAAAAGTGGCATCTAATGTTTTTTCTTTCAGACAAACAAGCTCTGTTTACTATCATACTTATGCTTAAAGTTTTGGGTTATCCTCTTCTTATATATATATATATATATATATATATATATATATATATATATATATATATATATATATATAATTGTAGTTAACCTGTCTATTTATTGCCTGTCAATAATCTGGTTCTTGAGAACCTTGAGTCTCCTTCACCTGTGTCAATTTATTGGTATAATTGAGCATTCATTCTATGTACCTTATCTGGGATAATTCTAATAGAATTGTTCCTTTATGCAAGCTATGTTGCATTGATTTTCCTCCTATGCGGATATAAAACCTTTGTCCAATACAAGTATTGTGCGGAGAACTGGTCGATATTTCATATTGACGTAGTGGTCCTTTACAAACTATGCTTT
>NC_090739.1:100186554-100188429 GCF_036898095.1 Palaemon carinicauda | reverse complement strand
GCTTTCACACAATTTTGGGTATATAAAAAAAATTCTATACAAAATATTAGAGATTGAAAAACTTTGAAAAAGGATAGTTGATTGACATGTCAACTATATATTGAGATTTGCAACTCGTCAATATCTTGAGAAAATTGATGCAAATTACATTTTTTTTTTCTTTTCGGTAGTTGCAATCAGCCTAAGTGATGTATATTTTCACTTACCAATCTGTCAAGTTATGGTAGAAATATAAAAAAAGGAGGCGATTACCACTTAAATACTCGTCTATGAAATCTTTGTGCATATAGAGTAAAATATATAAACGCATTTTATGTATGTATATATATATATATATATATATATATATATATATATATATATATATATATATATATATATATATATATATATATATATA
Source organism: Palaemon carinicauda (assembly GCF_036898095.1). Taxonomy (NCBI): domain Eukaryota; kingdom Metazoa; phylum Arthropoda; class Malacostraca; order Decapoda; family Palaemonidae; genus Palaemon; species Palaemon carinicauda. Next base: position 100,188,029 of record NC_090739.1, on the reverse strand, counting down.
TATATATATACACATATATTATGTATATATATATATATATATATATATATATATATATATATTTATATATATATATATATATATATATATGTATGTATATATATATATATATATATATATATATATATATATATATATATATATATATATATATATTATATATATATATATATATATATATATATATATATATACATACATATACCAAAGGCACTTCCCCCAATTTTGGGGGGTAGTCGACATTAACAATGAAACAAACAAAAAAGGGGACTTCTACTCTCTACGTTCCTCCAGCCTAACCAGGGACTCAGCCGAGTTCAGCTGGTACTGCTAGGGTGCCACAGCCCAACCTCCCATATTATCCACCACAGATGAAGCTTCATAATGCTGAATCCCCTACTGCTGCTACTTTCGCGGTCATCTAAGGCACCAGAGGAAGCAGCAGGGCCTACCGGAACTGCGTCACAATTGTTCGCCATTCATTCCTATTTCTAGCACGCTCTCTTGCCTCTGTCACATCTATCCTCCTATCACCCAGAGCTTTCTTCACACCATTCATCCACCCAAACCTTGGCCTTCCTCTTGTACTTCTCCCATCAACTCTTGCATTCATCACCTTCTTTAGCAGACAGCCATTTTCCAATCTCTCAACATGGCCAAACCACCTCAACACATTCATATCCACTCTAGCCGCTAACTCATTTCTTACACCCGTTCTCACCCTCACCACTTCGTCCCTAACCCTATCTACTCGAGATACACCAGCCATACTCCTCAGACACTTCATCTCAAACACATTCAATTTCTGTCTCTCCATCACTTTCATTCCCCACAACTCCGATCCATACATCACAGTTGGTACAATCACTTTCTCATATAGAACTCTCTTTACATTCATGCCCAACCCTCTATTTTTTACTACTCCCTTAACTGCCCCCAACACTTTGCAACCTTCATTCACTCTCTGACGTACATCTGCTTCCACTCCACCATTTGCTGCAACAACAGACACCAAGTACTTAAACTGATACACCTCCTCAAGTAACTCTCCATTCAACATGACATTCAACCTTGCACCACCTTCCCTTCTCGTACATCTCATAACCTTACTCTTACCCACATTAACTCTCAACTTGCTTCTCTCACACACCCTTCCAAATTCTGTCACTAGTCGGTCAAGCTTCTCTTCTGTGTCTGCTACCAGTACAGTATCATCCGCAAACAACAACTGATTTACCTCCCATTCATGATCATTCTCGCCTACCAGTTTTAATACTCGTACAAGCACTCGAGCATTCACCTCTATCACCACTCCATCAACATACAAGTTAAACAACCACAGCGACATCACACATCCCTGTCTCAGCCCCACTCTCACCGGAAACCAATTGCTCACATCATTTCCTATTCTAACACATGCTTTACTACCTTTGTAGAAACTTTTCACTGCTTGCAACAACCTTCCACCAACTCCA
>NC_090739.1:100166554-100176554 GCF_036898095.1 Palaemon carinicauda | reverse complement strand
CCTAGTACTTCATGCATGATTATGGTTTTTCAGAGTGTAATTAAAATTTTATCGAAGCTTTAGGCTATATTTTATACATTTTAGACTGTGTGGAATATTTCCAAGATAGTATACGAGTGAGTTTCGGTGAATTAGGTAATCGATTCTCTTGGTGCCTAGGCTAGTTGCTTATGGAGCCTTAGTATACTTTATCATACTCCCCGGTTGCTTTCTTTTCTTCGGAGAAGGTATGCAATCCCTTTCCCTCTGTTTAAGCCTTGGGCTTATCCCTAAGTGGTTTTTTCCGAATTTATTTTTGATAAAACTATACTAGGGTGTTACTGTACCTTCCTGTTCCTTTAGTTATGGTTCAAGAGGGACAGAACAACAGAGTTTTTAGTCTGAGTCTTTGTTGTCTGGCTTGGGGCTGAGTCCCCCTCGCTGACCTAACACATACAAAGGGAGCTTAGCTCCCTTAGGTCACTACCGAAGGTTTCTGTGGATATGATTCCTTCTTTTGTGATCTACCAGACTAGTCCTGTTGCTGTTCTCGCGGGAGGATAAGTTCTTCCCTTGGGAGTAGCAACGCCTTCCTTGCTTTGGTGCTCTGGAAGCTGGCAAGTATTGCTGGCCTTTCCCCTTAGATCTCCCTTAGGCTAAGATAAGTTTCTTGGCTGCGGGTGATCTGTCACTAAAGCAAGGTTGGCAGGACCCTCTTGTCCCTTCCCCCTCTTTCTTCATACTGTACTGTACGTCGTTCTACATCTGGACCTAGTATAGGTTAGGATGTGGAATTGACTCAGCCCCTTGCCGGCCGGCAGAGCTGGCCGGCAGGGGTCTTGCTGTAGTGTACGTCGTTCTACTTCTGGACCTAGTATAGGTTAGGATGTGGAATTGACTCAGCCCCTTGCCGGCCGGCAGAGCTGCTGGCCGGCAAGGGTCTTATGTTTTCGAGTGCTGCCCGGACCTCTCTTGGCCCCTCATCCATGCCTGCCGGCAGAGCCGGACGGCATGGGTCAAGGAAGCCTGAATTAGTTTCTCCCCTTCCTTATATGCACTCTTTCGGTTGCCGCGCTTGGAGGTTGTGTACACTCTTATCCCGGCATCCATTCTATTTTTCTTCTAAGTGCTGTACCTGTCCCGAGCCGGGCAGGTGTAGTCCTCTGGTTCTTTTGCTGCCGGCTGGCATCGGTCTTGTACCTTTGCCGGCTGGCTTATGTCAGCCCTTGTCTGCCGGTCACCAAGAGTGTGGCCGGCAGCTGGGTACTACCTTGTGTAGTTGCTGGCCGGCAGCCATTGCCGGCCAACACTGGCTTTTACCGGCCGGCAGTTGCTGCCGACCGGCACAGGCATTTGAACCAGAGTGCTGCCGCCCTATAGCTGTTAAGTATTATACTTTAAAGCTAGTTGTGGTGTGTGCCGGCCGGCAAAGGCAGGCCGGCACACATCCCCCTATACTGTACTAGTATTCTTCTGTATAGCATATACAGTAAGAGGAAAACTATAGTAAGGGTTTTGGTACAGCACTGTGTCTTCTAACACTATTGTGTTTTCTTGCACGCCCCTTTGCTGTTGCCCTCAGATAGGAAGCTGAGTTCTTCCCTGTCTATTATCCAGGTTTTTAAAATCATTGCTTAGGTGTAAGCTCCACCTGTTTCCTCTGGAAACCTTGCATTGGTTACTCTAGAAGAGATAAACCATTTTTGATTTTATTATCTGGAAGGCTGCAACAATGGGTTATGAGGGAAACACAAGTGTGTGTCTTTCCTTTATGAATTGTTATGCTATACTATGCATATCCAGTGATACATAGTTCACTTGATACTCATGGAAATTTCTTCTCTTTACAGGAGGACCCTCCGAAGTGCGGAAATGTTTTCTGCAATGTCCGCAGCAAGAACCTCTGTGGACATGAGTGTTGTAGGAGACATGCAGCATGCGCTGTCTCCAAGGATGATCTCCAGTATTGGGACCCTCAGGTATGTACTGTATGCACTAACCTGATTACTGAGGCTTTTGATTCCCCTAGAACGGCGGAATCAAGGGATATAGCAAGGGAAAAGCTTCGTACTTGGGTAAGGGGCTTCAAGAAGAACACCTCTGGCCCTTATCTTCCAAGTGAGAAGAGGAGGGCGTATCTTTTTCCCCAGGCATCAGCTGATGCAGTGATTCCCCAGCCTCAAGAGGAGATCCCTCAAGATCAAGTCCAGGTGGACGTGGAAGTCGCAGTTGCGATGCAAGACATCCAGTTAGATGACAGGATGTCTGACCTGGACGAACGTTTGGAACAAGACCTCCTGGCAGAAGGTCAGGATGAAGTTCAAACCCCGGATGTAGTAGAGGATGAGGTCGACGAGGTGTCGGCTATTCCGGTTCAGATTCCGGATCCTATCCCCTCAACATCGGCCGGTCTCCCAGTAGAACTGGGACAGGCCCTCTCTTCGATTGTTGGAATGATCCAACAAATGCAGACGGAGAATCAGGAGAAGGCGGCTGCTATGGAACTGCGTATGCAGTCCCTGGCAGAATCACGTGGACCCCGGAAAGGGCTCAATGTGAAAGACCTTCCCGTATGCTCAGATGCTAACCCCTAGAGGTATGCTGAGCACATGCCAATGACGACTGGAAAGATCGTCATCTCGGATAAGCTGGGTTCAGTTCCACTAGAGGAGGTGGAATTTTGGCCCAGCAAGGTATCATATCCGGACTGCTATGTCCGGCTGAGAAAAGAACCAGCTTCAAGGGAGGAGACAGAGCCGAAGGAGGTCATAATTATAGACCACGCTAAGGCTCAAGCCCTACTTTCATCCTCGATGAAAGAGAGGGGCTTCTCTAACTCGAAGGTAGCTGCATTGAACCAGAAGCTCCCTTCTTTTGTGTCCTCTCCTGATAGAGCCTTCCCCTTTTTACAGAAAGGGTTTGCGGCTGTCCTAAAGGCAGTCGAGGTCGGCAAGCCTTGCCCCTCCCTGGAGGAGTGTAAACCCTTGTCGCTGGCCCTGCCTATGGACCACAAAGACTGGAAGGATGTCCATCTGACATTCTCAGTGGGAAAGTTGGAGGCTGATATTGCCGGACGGCAATTCGGCGAGGACCTCCCCAAGCTGTCCGACTCTCTTTTACGAAGAGAGTTCGAGACAAAAGAAAGACTGGCTGCCTCAATGTCTCATCAGACTACTCTTGAGACGATGGCAAGTGACCCCAAGGTCCATGAAATGTTCATGGTATTGGCTAAGTCTCACCTAGCCACAGTGACGAAGGACCTTTATAGCTTCGTCAGGGCAAGGAGAGCTTACAGGGAGTTCGTGTTCACCGGGGCCTCGGTGAGACACGAGCCAAGGAAGTTAATCTCCTTCAACATTTGGGGAAAAGACCTTTTCCCTACCGATGTGGTCAAAGAGGTTGTTGATAAGGCCGCCGTGGAGAATAGAAACCTTCTCCAGAAGTGGGGCCTGGCTATCAAAAGAAAATCTTCCCCGGATGAGGGTCCTCAACCAAAGAGGAAGAATATGAGGACTAGGCTACCGTCTCGGTCAGCCAAGCCTTTTAGACAGCAACAGCAACTGCAATTGCCATTGCCTCCAGTGCCCCAGATGGTGGCACAAACCCCGACTACTTTTCAGTGGGTACCCCAGGCTGTGCCAGGTCAGTCATCCACATTCACCCCAATGTTCGAAGGACAGTCTTCTTCCTTTCGTGCAAAACCTAGAGGAGCAGCCAGAGGCTCGTCTAGGCGCCCCTCAAGGGGAAGGGGATTCAGAGGTGGTCGTGGTCAGGGAGGCAAGACCTCAGGACGGCAGTCCAAGTGAAATGATACCGGTAGGAGGGAGACTGATGAAATTTTGGGATCGCTGGACCTTCGATCCCTGGGCCCAAAGCCTACTCAAGAATGGACTGGGCTGGAGCTGGTACAGCACTCCACCCCCGTGCCTTCGGTTTTTCCAACGCTCCACCCCCGTTCTGGAGGAGTACGTTCAAGAACTGTTGGAGAAAAAGGTGATCCGAAAGGTGAAGTCCATCAAATTCCAAGGGAGGCTGTTTTGTGTTCCAAGAAAGACTCGGAAAAGCTCAGAGTCATTCTGGACTTGTCGCCACTCAACAAGTTCATAGTGAATTGCAAATTCAAGATGCTAACACTGCAACACATAAGGACCTTACTGCCCAAGAGGGCATACTCAGTCTCTATAGACTTGTCAGACGCCTATTGGCACATTCCAATCAGCCGTCGACTCTCCCCCTACCTAGGGTTCAGGCTACAACGGAGACTATACGCCTTCAGAGCCATGCCATTCGGGCTAAACATAGCCCCAAGGATTTTCACGAAGCTTGCGAGCGCAGCTCTCAAACAATTACGCCTAAAGGGAATTCAGGTAGTAGCCTACCTGGACGACTGGCTGGTGTGGGCTTCATCCGAGACCGAATGCTTGCAAGCTTCCAGTCAGGTGATCCAGTTCCTAGAGTACCTAGGCTTCAAGATCAACAGAAAAAAGTCTCGACTTTCTCCATCCCAAAGGTTCCAGTGGCTGGGAATCCACTGGGACCTTTTGTCACACAGTTTCTCCATCCCGACGAAGAAAAGGAAGGAGATAGCGGGCTCTGTCAAGAGACTTCTAGATTCCGAAAGGATATCAAGACGCGAACAGGAGAGGGTACTAGGCTCTCTCCAGTTTGCTTCAGTGACAGACCCAGTGCTAAGAGCACAGCTAAAGGATGCAACCGGAGTTTGGAGAAGGTATGCATCAAACGCGCGAAGAGATCTGAGAAGACCAGTGCCGCCTCTGCTACGTACTCTTCTCAGGCCTTGGTCCCAAGCCAGACATCTAAAGAAGTCGGTTCTTCTTCAGCCACCTCCCCCGTCGATGACGATTCACTCAGACGCCTCAAAGGAGGGATGGGGAGGTCACTCTCATTGGAAAAAAAGTCCAGGGGACTTGGTCCAAGCTATTCAGGACCTTTCATATAAACTTTCTAGAAGCTATGGCAGTGCTCCTTACCTTAAAGAGTGTCCCTGCGTCACTCGATCCACATAAGATTGGTGATGGACAGCGAGGTGGTTGTGAGATGCTTGAATCGACAAGGGTCGAGGTCACCACCTCTCAACCAAGTGATGTTAGCCATTTTCCGATTGGCGGAAAAGAAGAAGTGGTACCTGTCGGCAGTTCACCTTCAAGGAGTCCGCAATGTGACAGCGGACGCTCTATCCAGGTTCACACCGATAGAGTCGGAATGGTCCTTAGACGCAGGATCATTCTCCTTCATTCTGAATCAAGTCCCAGAACTGCAGATAGACCTCTTTGCGACGAAAGACAACAAGAAGTTGCCCCTGTACGTGTCCCCGTACGAGGACCCCTTAGCGGAAGCAGTGGACGCGATGTCCCTCGACTGGAACAGATGGTCCAGGATTTATCTGTTCCCTCCTCACAACCTTCTGTTGAGGGTCCTCAACAAACTGAGATCCTTCAAGGGGGTAGCGGCAATAGTGGCCCACAAGTGGCCGAATAGTATGTGGTTCCCCTTGGCGTTGGAACTAGAGATGAAGTTTGTGCCGCTACCACATCCAGTTCTGACCCAGCGAGTCCAGAAGTCGACTGTCTGGCCTTCATTACAGAAAACCCGGACCCTGCAGCTCATGATTTTCTCGCCCTTGCGGTGAGAAAGCGTTTCGGGATTTCGAAAGCCAGCATAGACTTCCTAGAAGAATATAAGTGCAAATCGACTAAAAGGCAATATGAGTCATCTTGGAGAAAATGGGTGGCCTTTGTAAAGGCAAAGAATCCGCAGGAGATCTCAACAGACTTCTGCTTATCTTTCTTCATCCACCTCCATGGCCAAGGGTTGGCAGCTAACACGATTTTAGTGTGTAAATCTGCTTTGATGAGACCCATTTTATTTGCCTTCCAGATCGACCTAGGTAACGAGATCTTTAATAAAGTTCCGAAAGCCTGCGCTAGGCTCAGACCTTCAGCACCTCCAAAGCCCATCTCATGGTCTTTAGACAAAGTTCTTCATTTCGCCTCCCTGTTGAGCAATGAAGAATGTGCGTTAAAGGATTTAACGCAAAAAGTTATTTTTCTATTTGCACTCGCGTCCGGGGCCAGGGTTAGTGAGATCGTAGCCCTCTCGAGAGAGGCAGGTCGTGTTCAGTTCCTGGATGGGGGGGATCTGAACCTGTTTCCGGATCCTACGTTTCTCGCCAAGAATGAGTTACCCACCAACAGGAGGGGTCCCTGGAGAATCTGCCCTCTGAAAGAAGATGCATCTCTATGTCCAGTAGAATGCCTAAAGGTCTATCTTCATAGAACTTCAGACTTCAAGGGTGGTCAACTATTCAGGGGAGAAACATCAGGCTCAAATTTATCTCTGAATCAACTCAGAGCGAAAATCACATATTTTATTCGCAGAGCGGATCCTGAAAGTACACCCGCAGGTCACGATCCGAGGAAAGTTGCCTCATCCCTAAATTTCTTTAATTGTATGGATTTTGAACATCTCCGTTGATACACGGGCTGGAACTCTTCCAGGGTGTTCTTTCGCCACTATGCGAAGCAAGTAGAGGAACTTAAGAGATCTGTGGTAGCAGTGGGTCGTGTAGTTAACCCTACTGTTTAACTCTGCGAGGAACAGTGGTCTTAATTGGGACGATTAAGTCCAGGGTGAGTGTGTAGATACATACTGTACTACAAACTAAAGGAGGGCACCAAGTGCCTACATAGACTGTTCCTTCTTTCAAAGGTGAACCTAGCATAAGTACAGACATGTGTGCCGAGCGTTTCTAACGCTAATGTGATTGATTTGTAATACAGACTTTTATGACTTGATACCTCGGTATCTTATTAACCCTTTAACCCTCGGCGTACTTGGAAACTTCCGTGCTTTAAGCCCCAGGCATTTTCAGTTTTGAAGGGCTTTTCGACCTATTTTTTTCAAATCACACCCACAGCCTCAATTTTCATCTTAGAGAAGTCAGATTGGTCTAATTTTTTTGGAAAAAGGTTGAAGTTTTCAATATAGTTATCAAAAGTATAAAGAAAATAATATAAATAGCCGCTATTGTTAGATGAAGTTGGGCGATGACGAAATTTTTTATATTCTTTAGTATACATTCCGATAAAGCACAGATGGGTCTTATCACAGAAATCGTAAAACTATACCATCTTATAGAAAATTTATTCAGCTATAAAATGGTGTATAATAGTTTGTAGTTAAAAGAAGGAAAACATGAAAAAAAAATAGTATACCCACAACAATTGTAAACCTAAATTTCCTTAGCGCAAGTAACGAAAATCGGAGATTGCAAAAGTTTCGTTCTATCGATCATACGTAACCTATATTTAGAGTAATTTTCTTTTTTTTTATTATTTTGAAGTAAATTAATTGAACTTTCTAATGACATATGCGAAAATAAGGATAAAGCCATCTAAATAGTAGCTATCGTTAGGTGAAGTTAGGCGATGACGAAATGTTTTATGTTTTATCGTATACATTCCGATACAGCAAAGTAAGTTCTCCTCAAGGAGACTTCAAAATGATACCATATTATAGACAATTTATTCAGCTATAAAATCATATATTAGAATTTGTAGTTAAACGAGAGGAAACATGGAAAAAAGTAGTAAACGAGCAAAAACTGAAAACCTAAATCTCGTTACTTGCGGTAAAGAAATTTGGGTTTACAGCTTTTGCACATTTTATTATTTTTTTTCCTTATTCATTTCTTCTAACTACAAACTATTAGATACAATTTTATAGCTGAATAAATTGTCCATAAGATGGTATAATTTTCAAGTATCTGTAATGAGAATTCTGTGTTATTTATTGGAATGTATACGATAAAAAAAAAAAAGTTTGTCATCGCCTAACTTCATCTAACAATACCCACTATTTACATTGCTTTATCCTTATTTTCACACATGCCATAAGAAAGTTCAATAAATTTTCTTCAAAAATAAAAAAAAAATAATAAAATTCCTCTAAGCATAGGTTAGTTATGACCGAAAGAAAGAAACTTTTGCAATCTCCCTCTCTCTCTCGCTCTCTCTCTCTCTCCCTCTCTCTCTCTCTCTCTCTCTCTCTCTCTCTCTCTCTCTCTCTCTCTCTCTCTCTCTCAGCAAAGTCAGTTTCAAATATACACAGTGGCTGCCTAAAACAAATCGACGTATTTTCAAATGAATATGTATACGGTATATATATATATATATATATATATATATATATATATATATATATATATATATATATATATATACTATATGTATTCCTATAAAATACTTGAAATAATATGAAAACATACATGCATAAACACAACACCAACCTTTCAAATCGTAGTTACATGTTTACCAGGTCGAGACAACAGTCGCAATTTCTTGCCTTGAGTTGCCATCAATCACAGAATTTTTCATTCACACTGATCTTTCTTGACCATTAGGCATTTTATCCAACAAATGCCTTCACACATATAAAGAGGAATATTCTAAAAAGGTATAAAGCACTATCACTTATTAGAATAGGCTGTAAAAGCGCAAAATTGACGGATAACGCACGAAAGCCAAGATTCTCTCACAAAGTCAACAGCTGAACTAATTACTTCGTCCGAGTCACCCAGCCAACACGTTGTTCATAGAGACCGGGCCCGGGAATGAGCATGACGGCGATGAATATAATAATATACTAAAGGTTTCGGCAAAATAGAAATAAAAAATATACAAAAATAATCATGATAAGCATAAAAACCGCATGGCAACTCAAATCACCTGCTTTGAGGCCTTTAAATCACAAGACGAGGAAATTTAAAAGTCTTTGTTTGTCCTGTCGACAATGGCAGAGGGAGGCTTATTTTTCCCAGGGAGCAAGGATGACGACAAGAAATAAGAAATATACTCAAAGTTTCGGCAAAATAGCAACAAAAAATATACAAAAATAATCATGGTAGGCATAAATAAACGCATAACAACTAAAATCAGCTGCTTTCGGACCTTTAAATTCCGAGACACGGAGATTTTAAAGAGCGTTACGCTCACTCCGGGGAACTTCTTCCCTACGCCGTGGCGCAAACGTAAACACATCGTTACCATGGTAACAAAATCATTTTTAGTAATTACTCGTGTAAATAGCTATGAAACCTAAACAAACTGCATATGAAATACGAGCTGAATCTATAAAGAAAATTTATAGGTCAATCAAGACCCCAGTGGAGCCCAGGGAAACTTTTCATTCATCATTGTTGACACGATATCCAAGGAACAATCAAACAATAGTCACGCAGGAGTAATGATGACAATTTTTTGTAAAATTTGTATAAATGACTATGAAAAACCTCAAAAAATACAAAGAAAAATAATCTGATTGATAACAGAAAGTTTAAAGGTCCATCTTGACCTCTGTGGGGATCTGGCATTGTAAAACAATGAAAACATTGTGTTACCATGGCAACGGAACCATTTTTCGTAATTATTCGATAATAACAGCTATGAAATTTAAAGCAAATGCACATAAAAGGTCAGCTGTTTCCTTTACATAAAATTTAAAGGTCATTCATGACCCCTGTGGGCCTCAGAGAACTTTTTATTCACATTACATTGATGATAAGATGTCGAAGGAACAACGAAACCACACTCTTGCACTGGTAACAGCGCCCTATTTTCGTAATATTTGTGTAAATATCTCTGCAACCTAAAATAACTGCACAGGAAATATCAGCTGATTCTTCAAAGAAAATTTAAAGGTCCATCTTGACCCTTGTTGGGCCCAGAGAAACTTTTTATTCATGTTACATTGATGACAAGACATCGAAGGAACAACATCACAACAGTAAAGCGTTGTATTTCAAATACAACGCCTGCCAAGACCTGTTATCTACGCATAAGTATAGAAAACGTACTCGTACGTCCATGGGGGTAAAGGGATGGCTTATGAGGTACGTACCCGTACGTCCTTTGGGGGTAAAAGGGATAAGTGGCGTTTAATGGTTTTTCTTTCAGATAAACAAGTTCTGTTTACTATCATACTTATGCTTAAAGTTTTGGGT
>NC_090739.1:100154054-100159054 GCF_036898095.1 Palaemon carinicauda | reverse complement strand
GTCATTGACCAATTAGAAGATGCTGGTAGATTTGTGCAAGATAGAATGAAGGTCATGAAAGAATTTGGTAATGTTTCTGACATCCATTTGAATAGCAGGGGGAGAGATGATAAAGTAATTAAGTGTTGGACCTGTGGGGATCAGGGTCATGTATCATACCAGTGCAAAAATGGAGGGTTTTCTAGAGACAATATAGTGCAGGATCAGGGGGAAGGACACCAGTATAAGGGAAGGCTAGGTAAAAACAGAACGCAAAATAAACATGTTTTGGAAAATCAGTTTACGGGTACTTGTTGGTCTTGTGGGGAAGATGGTCATCCATTTTATAAGTGTAATCTATACTCTAGTAAGAACAGAGGGTTAAATAATGCAAGAGGAGATAAAGTTGTGAGGGAGATGTCATTGCAGGCCGGGGATAATGCCCAGGAAAACTTGTGAGGCCGGGCGTTAACTTGAACGTCCGGCCAAGTGAATGTTTAAATAAGAGAGGAGACACTATGAAACTGACACTCAGCATAGAGGGAAAGAAAGCTGTGGGACTTATGGATTCTGGGGCAAACTGTAGTTTGTTGTCGGAAAATTGGTATTTGGGGAATCTAAAACCAAAAGGGGTGACATTGTATAATACTAGTGACTACATATGTGACCTGAGTGGTAATGAAATTAATATAATAGGTCATGTCGTTGTTGATGTGGAAGTAAGTGGAATGGAACAGAACAGCTGTGTTTTCTATGTCAAGAGAGCTGAAAAGGGAAGGAATGGTCTTGGCAAGAACACTAACCAAGAGTGCCTTGTGGGCATGAATGTTTTGTCTTTGCTGTTCGAAAAATGGGGAGTCACCAAAAACGTTAACGTGATGGCATCAGAGAAAGAGGGATTAAAAGCTGAATATAGTCCAGTTTTGGATTGCTGTATGAGACTAGTTGGTCAAACTATGCAGGTTTGGCAAAGGGAGGATTTAGGATATGCTAGTTGCTTAAGACAACAGAATAGAAATGTTCCGTCAGGTAGCAGGAAACTAATCAAGGTATACATTGATAGCCTAAAGGAAGTGCCAAAGGAGTATGTAGTTTTAGAGAAAATAGCAGACGAGAGTAAAAATATGTTGCCTCCGGGAGTTCAGGTCTTGCCCAGTTTTTCTATATGTGAATGGGGTGTTGGATATGTCTGTGTGGCTAATTGGTCTAAAGATAATGTTAGCATTGAAGCAGGCAGTATATTGGCCACGGTGCAACTTGGCATCAGGGAGTTTATGGAGGATGATGATAATGTGAATATTGAAAAACTATCAGAGACAGAACTTCAAAACCACAGACGGAAGTTGGGAGTCAATGTTGATGAAAGTAACTTAAGTAAATCGGATTTGGTAAGACTTGATAAGATACTCTACAAATATAAGGACTGTTTTGAGCTAAATGATTCGGACCTAGGTTTGATAAAGGGATGGGAACATTCCATTAGATTGTCCTGTGGGAAACCTATCAAATTACCGTATAGAAGAATAGCACCCACGTTAATCCCCGAGGCCAAACAGTTGCTTGATGACTTAAAGAAACGGGGTGTAATTGAAGAAAGTGCAAGTCCTTATGCAGCACCTATAGTCCTTGTGAGAAAGAAGGGGGGAGGCCTAAGGTTGTGCATTGATTATAGGAAATTGAATGAAAAAACTTTCAAGGATGCATTTCCTCTTCCTAGAGTAGCGGAGTGTCTGGATTCATTGGAAGGGGCCAAATACTTTTCGACTTTTGACCTTGCGCAGGGCTATCATCAAGTTTTGTTAAGGAAAGAAGATAGAGAGAAAACTGCATTTTCTGTACCATGGGGACACTTTCAGTATCGCAGGTGTCCAATGGGTTTGACAAACAGCCCAGCAACCTTTCAACGATGCATGGAGAATATTTTGGGGGATATGTTTTTTGAATTTTTAGTCATTTATTTGGATGATATGATATTATTTTCGAAGACCATTGACGACCACTTATTAAGATTGGAGGCATTGCTAGAGCGCATAAAGTCTTATGGGATGAAATTAAAGCCAAAAAAATGTCATTTGTTGCAGACATGTGTAAGTTACCTAGGATTTAGCATTAGTAATCAAGGAATAGGACCTGATCTAAGTAAGATTGAAGCAGTGAAGAACTGGAAGAGGCCAGAAACTATAAAGGAAGTGCGAGCTTTCCTGGGATTTGCAACATTTTATAGGAGATTTATTAAAAATTTTGCCATAATTGCCAAGCCACTCAATGAGTTATTGAAAGGAGAAAAGAAGAAATCAAGTCAAAGTATTAAGGATAAATGGACAGAAGATGCAGAAACGGCCTTCCAGACATTGATAGAAAAATTGATAGCTGCCCCAGTACTGAAAGGGATAGAGTTTGGGAAAGAATGTACGTTAGAAATAGACGCTAGTTACGATGGACTTGGTGCGGTTTTGTCCCAATATAAGGAGGATAAGCTGCATCCTGTAGCTTATGCAAGTAGGTCACTGAAACCACACGAAAGAAACATGAAGAACTATAGTTCGAGGAAACTAGAATTGTGTGCTTTGAAGTGGGCTGTTACTGAAAAATTTAAAAATTATCTTATTGGCACAAAGTGCATAGTGTATACTGACAATGCCCCTTTGAGCAATCTCAGCACAGCAAAACTTGATCACACAGAACAAAAATGGGTGGCAGATTTGTCGGTATTTGACATTGAACTTAAATTCAGACCAGGAAAACAAAATGTTAAAGCCGACATTCTTTCACGCAAGCCTAGAGAGATGGTGATGAATGAAGACGAAGAAGTATGGGTAGCTCCTCATGAGGACACAAATTTTGTTTGTGCCATAAGTAGACATCAGATTTTAGAGTGGGAGGACGTTGTTAATAAACAGAAAGCTTGTCCAGTTTTAAAGATTGTAAGGAAATGGCTAGAAGGAGAAAATATTGAGTTAGAAAACATTAATTTTAAACCTGAATTAGTTACGTGGAAAAGGGATAAAGAAAGTCTTGTGATAAGAAATGATATTCTTTATAAGACTCATGTGGATCAATTAGATAACATAATTTATAGATTAGCCGTTCCTGTTCTTTTAAGAAGTAAGTGTTTAGTCGAAACTCATGATAAACTAGGACATCAGGGTATTGATAGAACTTATAAATTACTGAACTCTAGGGTTTATTGGCCCAACATGAGGGGATTTGTAACGGATTTCATTAGAAATTGTGATACTTGTTTAAGGACAAAAGATGAAATTCCATATAGAAATACCATTCCTGTTCATGTGGAAACTTCTCAGCCCATGGAAATTGTGGCGATAGATTTTTGTTCCGTGGAAAGATCAACCTCTGGAAAGGAGCATATTTTAGTTTTAAGTGACCTGTTTAGCAAATACGTATGGGCATATCCAACAAAGGATCAGAAAGCGACAACAGTGGCTAAAATATTGGTCGAAGAGCTCTTTTATAAATATGGAATTCCTCAGCAGCTTCATACTGACCAAGGGAGAAATTTCGAAAGCGCTCTAATTAAGGAAATCTGTAAGAGGTTCAATGTAAAGAAATCACGCACTTCTCCATATCACCCTGAAGGAAATGGTCAAGTGGAAAGAATGAATAGAACTCTGTACGGTCTACTTAGAAGTTTGGAGGAGGAGAAGAGGAACAAATGGCCATTGTATTTGCAGAGTTTAGTATTTGCGTATAATATAACACCTCACTCTGTGACAGAGTTTTCTCCATATTTCTTGTTGTTCGGGAGGGAACCTTGTATTTCGATCGAGAGCTGGGGGTATCTGGAAGACATTTACAAATTTCAAGACGGAGACTGGTTACGTCAGCAATGCAAAATGCAAAAAGAAGTTTGGGATTTGGTTAGAAGGAACACACAAAAGAACTGGGTATCAAAAGCAAAGCCTATGTTAGCAAAGTCTAGAGAAAGTGATTTGGAGGTAGGACAAAAGGTTTTATTACGAGAAAATAAAATAATTGGAAGAGCGAAACTAGGAGACAAATTTGGTAAAAGAAAGTGGGTAATTGAAGAGGTACTTAACAGGGACTGTGGTTTGTATAGAATTAGGCCTGAAGGAAGTGATGCTAAGGTTATCCATCGGAGGAATATTAAACCGTTCGCTGGGATCGAAAGGAATGAGGGGGGAGAAAATATTGATGACTTAGATACGGAAAATAATGATAATTTCGAAACCGCTGATAGGGATGACAGTAGCTTAGAAATGCCTGATATGGAAGAAGTTTTAACCAGGTTCGGGTTTGATTTTAGCAACCATGGTAATAGTGAACCTAAAGAATGTGTTGATAAAGAGGTTGAACAAGAACAGGGAGTAACAATTAACGCACCAGTACTGAGAAGATCAGAGAGGATACGAAACAGGCAGCGATCAGAGTTGTAAATTTGTCTTTCTTTGTCAGAAATAGGTAATGGTAGCGTAGTGTGAGAGGATGGTAGTGTGTAGTGTGTGTACGATGAGGGCATCGTAAAACTGTAGGGGGGTTGTGTGTAGCACTGTATGTTCTCCGCCAAGTGTCTTTTATCTTTCACAGCACTAGTTACCAATAACAACCGTTAACGAGACAGCAAATGAGGACGAACGGCCAAATAGATATGCATGAACGGAACTGCCTTCACGGACCTGTTAACCGGAGGAACTACCCATTCACTGTTTAATACTCTCTTTAGAAATGTAAATTAGATGACAGACCTGAAATTTGCGGGACTTTGAGTAGGCTCATTCTATGGCTACTGTACAACGTAGGCTTACATATACGCTGAGCATACTCTGTAACATAACTGGTATGTTGTTATTTGTCCTTTAATTGTTTGTTACTGTAACGTAACTAATCTTGTTTATTTGCCGTTAATTGTTTGTAACTGTAACGTAACTAATGTTATTTGTTTGTTAATTGTGTTTCTAATATGTTGGTTATTGGTAATGTCTGATGGAGCATTTGTTTCTGCTTGTAGGGTTGAAGGTTTTGTCTACATATACAATAAAAAG
>NC_090739.1:100141554-100146554 GCF_036898095.1 Palaemon carinicauda | reverse complement strand
TCTAGGTAATGGATAAGCATCCTTGATCGTTACAGAATTAACCCTTCTATAATCCGTACACATACGATAGGAATTGTTAGGCTTTTTTACTAAAATACAAGGCGATGCCCAGGGAGACTTACTTGGTGCAGCCAAATCTAGTTTTAGTAAATACTCAACCTCAGCCTTCAAGGCTGGTAATAAACGATGGGACACCCGATAAAAAGGTTGACGAACGGGATTGGCGTTTGGTTCTAGCACAATATCATGTTGCACCAAGGTACAGCAACCAGGAGTGACTGAACATATTGCAGGATAAGACTTCAGAACAGCCTCTAATTCTTCTCTTTCCACCTTAGGAAGATGACCAAGATACTGTGAAAGTAAAGAAAGAATCTGTGAATTACTAGCATCTTTCCATGACAAAATATGATTATGAGCCAAAGTTTCTTCTTCGTCTGGCTCAAGGGGAGCTAAAAGTTTATCATTATCAACTGCCTCGGGTACTAGGTTTTTCGGGGTAGGAGAAGTCTCGATGGGAGTAGTTATCCTCGAGTTGTGAGTGGAGTGATCAGTCTCTACTTATCAGGTGAACTACCTGTGGAGAAATCTTTGCAGATTGGTATGGTTTTATAAGATTAATGTGCACTAACTGGCTAGGCTTCCTTTTATCTGGAGTTTCAATTGCATAAGTTGTTTTAGAGACCCTTTTAGTGATTTTATACGGACCCATAAATTTTTCTCTCAATGGAGCTCCTGGAACTGGTCGATATACAAGTACATCATCTACTTTGAAAGTTCTAATTTTGGCCTTTTTATCATAATGGTTTTTCATTCGAATCTGACTGTTTGTTAAATTCAGATTGGCAAATTCATAAACATGGTCAAATTTAATCTTAAGACTTTGAAGGTATTGCGGAATACTTACTTGCTGGTCTTTGTAAGTACCTTTTAGGATGTTTTCTTTTACCATACTAAGGTTCGTCCTAGGTCTGCGGCCGAACATCATCTCGAAGGGAGAAATTCCAGTCGATTCATTAGGTGTACTCCTAAGTACATACATAAGCAGATCCAGGTCTTCATCCCAGTCTCGTCCAGTTTCACAAATGTACTTGCGCAGGAGGTTTTTAATGGTCTGGTGTACTCGTTCGAGGGCTCCATTAGTCTGAGGGTGATAAGCTGAAGCAAAAATATGAGAGATGTTTAACTGCTTTAAAGTTTGCTTAAACAAATCACTAGTGAAGTTTGTCCCCTGATCACACTGAAGCTCTTTTGGAAAACCAAAAATGGTGAATATTTTAAGAAGATTAACAATAATTGTTCTAGCAGATATGTTTTTTATAGGTACGGCTAAAGGAAATCTAGTAGTTGGACACAACAAGGTTAAAATGTACTCATTTTGTTTCTTAGTTTTGGGAAGTGGACCAACACAATCTACAATTACCTTTTCAAAAGGAGAATTAGGTACTGTAATAGGAACTAATGGTGCTGGAGGTATTTTCTGATTTGGTTTACCAGTTACCTGGCAGGGATGGCAAGATTCTATGTGGTGCTTTACATCAGCTTTCATACCAGGCCAGTAGTAATCGTCCAGCAAACGCTTATAGGTTTTGGAAATGCCTAGATGAGAATCTGCTGAATGAGCAAGATCCAATAAGACTGCACGAAGATTAGAAGGAGCTACAAGCTGGTAACTATCATGCCAGGAATTTTGTCCTGCAATCTTCAAAGGTCTATAACGTCTCATAAGGATGTTATTATCAAGATAAAAATATGGTAACTTACTTTCATTAACGTCATCTTTTACTTTATCAAAGTATTCTTTCAAACTATCATCAGACCTTTGATACTCTACAAATTCATATGAGGGAATATCAACAAGATCAGCAAGGACTTTTTCACCTAAGGTACTTTGATCCACCTTACCTTTGTGTTCAGTGTCGCTAGAAGTTGAGGTTGTAGACCTGGTGACTACTTGGCAGGGAAGCTTTACCACCGGAGAAAACTCTTTGCAAGCTTTTTCGATCATTACTTCAGGCTGCGTAATGATAAGACTAGGAGTACCGTTAGTTTGAGCCAATTCATTACCAAGTATCATGTCTATGTTCTTGCAAGGCAGGTCAGAATCCAACAAGGAGACATTAGTTGAACCTTTAAAATAAGGACAATCAAGAGAAATCTGTACAATAGGTAAAACCTTTTGACAAGTCAAATCTGACACAGTTACATACTGATCTGTTGGTTTAGCTAAATCTTTTAACTTTGAGCTAATGATAGTTTGAGATGACCCTGTATCTCTCAAAATTTGCACGGGAATATCATTTACTTTACCAGGATATGTAAATGCTGTAAAGTCTGATAGAGGTTGAGCACAGTGAAGAGTAGTTTTATTTGCAGTATTCCCTGATTTAGGTCCTTGTGAAAAAGCATTAGGAGAAGCCTTACCATGAGATGCTTTGCATTTGGGACTAGGACAGTCTTTAATATGATGACCTTCTTTCTTACAAAAAGTACAAACCTGGGGGGAAGATGAAGGTGAGGACGAATGTGGTTTAAGTTTATGAATGAGATGGTAATGAGATGGTAATCATCAGCTAATAGGGCAGCCCTTTTGCCAATTTTTTCTTGTTTTTCTCTAATAAACATTAACACATTAGCTGGAATACGCCTCAGGAATTCTTCTAAAACTATTAAATTCTTTAATTGTTCTAAAGTAGTTATTTGTTCCTTATCTATCCATTTATTAAACTGCTTCAACTTCAATGTGAAAAACTCTAGATAGGTTTGAGCTTGGTTCTTCAAAGTTTGTCTGAAGACTTTACTATACCCTTCTGCTGTAACACTATAAGCATCTAATATGGCAGTTTTAAAGACTTCATAATCCCTTTCTTGGACAAGTTGTGCTGCCACATATGCAGCTTTTCCTTTGAAGGAGTTTCTGATTAAGAGAACATATTGGTCTCTAGGCCAGTTGAGAGACGTTGCAGTGTTTTCAAAAGTAATGAAAAAAACATCAGGATCTTTTTCATCGAAGACAGGCAGGAGTTTGCGTGCTTTACTAAGGTCAAAAGCATCGGGTAGCTGTTTTTCTGCCAACCTTTCTTCTATTCTTATGGCTGATAGTTCCTTTTCCAACAGAACTTTTTCTTTACGTTCTATTTCAAGTCTTCCTTGCTCAGTTTCTACTGCGGCATTTGCAGCTTCAAGCCTTTTTTGTTCAGCTTCTAGTGTTAACTGCTGCAGTTCAAGTTGGAGTTTCAATTTCACTATCTCTGGGTCTTCAGTTATAGTAACAGTACGAGCAGCACCTCGTTCAAGTGTTAAAGGCCTTAAGGGAAGAGCCTCTTCTTCAGTTATGTTACCACTATTTATCAGGAAATCTAATATCTTTCCCAATAATTCAGCTTTCACCACAGCATGACCTACAGATATTCTTGCCCTTACAGCTATTTGGCGAAGCTGGTCCTTTTTAGCTACGTGTAGTGTATTTAGGTGCTCCCTGGGTGCACCTAAAAATTTTTCAAGATCAAAAGGCATCTCTCAATACTGATAAAATGGAAAATATCACTGGAAATTATATTACTACTATACACAAGCTTTAAGACTTAAAAACGTCAGGGCATTCATGGATTTATGGTGCGAAGGCACCCACAAACCACAGGAATTTCCTTAATCCTTAAGTCCTACAATATTCAGAAATTCACTTAAATGAACAAGGCTTTAATAATCCATGCCAATCAGAAAACTTTGTTCACCCATAATGCACAACCACTAATAATCTTGAATAAAATATTTTGAATGAAGTAAATAATTGGAAGTACCAAGAGTTACCTGAACAAGGAATAAACCTTTAAATATTCATCGAGGTGGAACGAAGTTCTTGACCACGTGGTCGTAAAAATATGAAGCCGAAATCCTTTAAAGAGCGAAGGTCTTACCCTGAGTAAGAGGAGCAGAAGTTCCTAAGGAAGGAATCTTTCAATTCCTTATGATGAGGTTTTGAATGCCTCGAAGCACCTCGAGAAGTTGGGGCGACTATGAAGATATCGCTAAGCGATGGTAGTCAACAGAGTCGAGGGTTAAAAGAATGACGAATTCTAGGATGCCATTACCCTGCCTGCACGTCCTCCAAAATCTCGATGTATGCTTAAGATGACGTGTAACAACACGACATTCTCTAGGTGAAAGTGTGAGCGCGCTGGAGAACACTATCCGGTGGTGGTCAGTTATGAACTAGCAAAATATCACTAATACACTACACTCATGTTGTCCATCATTTTAGAGAAACAACAAAATGAATTTCACAATCCGTCAAGATCGAGCGTAAGCGTAACACATACGTAAGTTCATCCCGGACACAGGCCCCCAATTTGTCACAACTTCAGCTTTCCACTTGACTATTCATTCATAAATTCTCAGTAATGAGGGCAACACTTCATGTAGGTACAGTAGATATATTAGGAGAATGATCAAATTAAAGTTGAAATTAAACAAAGACTTTACTTATTTTAAATCACGTATAAATATATAACAAAATAATAACAAATAATCACTTAATAAACACTAGAAACAAGTGAAGAATTAGCCACCGGATAACGAACTCAAAAGTATTAGCTTGAAAGAGCTTGGAAGTAAACATTTCCAAGGATTACATACGTAAAAATAACAAAAGGTAATTTCATTCATGCTGTCCGCTGCGATCAGCAATCAATAGATGGCGCTAAAATTATACACAATAATAGGTGTAATTAGAAATGCTAAATAGTGATAGGAGGGTTATTATAATATATATATATCTATATATATATATATATATATATATATATATATATATATATATATATATATACATATATATATATATATATATATATATATATATATATATATATATATATATATATATATATACTTGTTTATTTCCTCTTGCGCTCAGCGGTATGGGAGAGAGTAATTATACCATGGTGAGAGGGGGCTCCCAGAGAGGTGCTCTCAGATACCACAATCTCCAACATATTTCC
>NC_090739.1:100125342-100138554 GCF_036898095.1 Palaemon carinicauda | reverse complement strand
ATATATAAAATATATCAGGGGCGTAGGAGCAGGGGGGGGCTGGGGGGGCTATAGCCCCCCCCCCACACTTTTTTTGCTGAAAATATGCTTTTAAACATACAGATTTACATTTTGTAAACTCATTTCATCTCTGGCAACAGCCCTTGTACAGTCTCACCTTCCCACCCCACCCCCGCCACGTAAGTATTCATGTTAGTACCCAGCATCATAGTTTCACAGTCCCGTCACTCGTCACTCGCTTAGTTTTAGAGAGCAGCCCGCATATTGGGAATCAAGCCACTTATAATGTTTGACCCCCAGTGCATACCGTGTAAACATATGTTAATCTATCCATCATTACCAAACACTATTATAGTAACAAACTACATCATTGATACGCACTAATAAAATTGAAAACATGACACACCTGAACACATGTAGTTGACGAATATCGCACATATAAACATATGCATGAATGTATATATATATATAGTATATATATTATATATATATATATATATATATATAGATATATATATATAGTATATATATATATATATATGTTTATGTATATTAATTTCTTCATAATCCTTTTTAAATATGTATACTTTTATATAATTTCAGAGCTTATGAAGTATTAATTATATATATATATATATTATATATAATATATAAATATACTATATATATATATATACTATATATATATAATATATATATACTATATATATATATATATATATATAATATATATATATATATCAATATATATATATAAATATATATATATATATATAATATTATATATACTATATATATGTATATGTATATGTACATAATTTCTTCATAATCCTTTTTAAATATGTATACTTTTATATAATTTCAGAGCTTATGAAGTTATTAATTATAACATTATTCATACACTTTTTCATATGTATATTTTTCTGGTCTCAGGCATGACTTTGTGACGGCGCCAAGTAAGGGTGTGAACTCAAAGGCAGATTGGAAACGACTGAGTTATATTATTGTGGAACACTCTCCTTATATACAAAACCTCAAGGCAACAGGACATAACAAGTTCACAAGACAGACAATTTCACAGAGGAAAAACCAGACATGAAATTTCAAGTACGTTTTAGTGCAAGGGAAGAGCGAAGATACAAGCATAATATATACAAAAGGGAATTATGTACAATTGTGTGAAACACGGTTGGTACATGGCTCCCCCCCCCTAAAAATGACATACTGTACATGTTAAATAGGGCGCCCTGATATAGAGAGGCGAACTGTAGGCGAGTCATCTAGCAGAAGATAAGCAGGTTTTAGACGATCAATGGAGACCCAGTCTTCTTTGCCCCCGAATGCTTAGGAGGAATGCTTTCGGACTGCGTCGGATCACAAGGAAAAGGGCCCGTGTAAGGGGGGCGTTAGTGGTGGCTTGCTGGTGTCGTTGCGCAGGAAGACGTGCATTGCAGAGTGCAAGTCCGTTGGTATGTGATGCTTCGCTGGGGGCTTGTAAGTCTGGCGGCACGGAGTAAATTTTCCCACGACGTGACGTATGCGCTGGAGATCGTCGGAGGAGGTTGTAGAAGGAAAAAATTCGGCAGGGACGACCAACGGGTCGCCATACACCATTTTGGCTGCCGAGACGTCGAGGGCGTCTTTAGGAGTGGTCCTTAGTCCAAGGAGGACCCAGGGAAGCTGAGTAAACCAGTTGCAATCCTTGCAGCGGGACATCAAAGCTGCATTGAGGGTGCGATGAAAACGTTCAACCATTCCATTGGCAGCGGGGTTGTAGGCCGTTGTCTGATGTAGGGTGATTCCCAGGAGATTCGCTAATGACGTCCATAATTGAGAGGTGAAAGTGGTTCCCCTGTCAGAAGAAATATGCTCAGGGATACCGAATCTTGAAATCCATCCAGAGAGTAAGGCAGATGTACATGAGGCGGACGTTGCAGTTTCCATGGGAATGGCTTCAGGCCAACGAGTGGAGCGGTCGATGACGGTAAACAGGTAACGATGTCCTTGTGATGTGGGTAGGGGGCCTACAACATCGACGTGAATGTGTGCGAAACGACGCTGAGGTTGAGGAAAGGAGCCCACTCCTGAATCCGTGGTGTCGATGTACTTTGGAAGTTTGGCAAGAAGTACAGGCACGGACCCAATCCTTAGCATCCCTTAGAAATGCCGTGCCAAATGAACTTTGCCTTCAGCAGCTGTGCAGTAAGAACGGCACGAGGGATATGAAAGGCCTGTGGATGAGATCAAACACCTGTCAGCGCATGGGAGCAGGAATCCAAGGTCGCGGTCTACCAGTACTGACGTCACAGAGGAGGGTGGTGTTGGAGTCTTCGAGGGGAAAATCCTCCCAACGGAGGGACGTGCAGGATGTCCTACAAGCTTGATACTCTGGATCCTGTCGTTGGGCTTCAGCCAGGGCGTTGTAATCCAATCCCAGTTGAACGGCAGCCAACGTGTTTCTTGACAGGGCATCGGCAACGGGATTCATTTTCCCAGGGACGGTATAGGAGGGTGGCAATTGTATTCAGCCACGGCGGAGAGATGTCGGCGTTGACGGGCGGACCAGGCGTCAGACTGTCGAGTGAAGGTGTGCACCAGAGGCATGTGGTCTGTGCGAATTGACCAAGGGCGTACCTTCTAAGAAATGGCGAAAGTGACGGACAGCCAAGTGCACCGCCAGCAATTCTCGATCGAAGGTAGAATAACCCGATTCTGCCTTTGACAGTTTTCTGCTGAAGAAGGCCAATGGGCGGGGCGAGCCTTTGACCACCTGCTCGAGTACTGCACCAATAGCGACGTCGCTGGCATCGGTGGAGAGAAGGAGAGGGGCGTGTGGGATAGGAAAAGTGAGAGCCGCAGCAGTTGATAGGGGCCTTCTTTGCATTGCAGAGGGGCTGCTTCTTGAAGGGGGACCCCACTTCAGGTCCTTTGGCTTGCCCTTGAGGAGGCGTAGAGGGGAGCAAGAGTGGCGGCAATGGCTGGCAGAAAACGGTGATAATAGTTGATCATGCCCAAGAATTCCTGCAGAGCTTTGACGGTTGAGGCGCGCGGGGAAATTCTGAACGGCTGCTACCTTCTCAGGGAGGGGGTGGACTCCTTCAGGAGTGATACGGTGCCCTAAGAACGACACTTCGTTGGCGCCAAAGGTACACTTGTCGTACCGGACTACAAGGCCATTTTGTTGCAGGCGGTCGAGCACGATGCGTAGGTGATGGAGGTGTTCCTCTTTTGAGGAGGAGAACACAAGTATGTCGTCCACATAACATACACAGAAAGGGAGGTCCCCTAAGATGCCATCCATGAGACGTTGAAACGTTGCCCCAGCATTACGAAGGCCAAAACAGGAGTAATTGAAGGTGTATGTGCCAAACGGGAGTGGTGATGGCAGTCTTGGGGATGTCTTCTGGGTTCATAGGCACCTGATAATACCCCATCAGGAGGTCGAGCGTAGAGAAAAACCTTCGCTTTGTGCAGGTAGGAGGTTACATCGGCAATGTTTGGGAGGGGGTAGTGATCCGGTTCTGTTTGCATGTTCAGGCGCCTGTAATCCTCGCACGGACGGAGGGAGCCAGTCTTTCTTCAGAACGATGTGTAAGGGTGACGACCATGGGCTGGAGGCCTTTTGGCAAAGGCCCATTTTCTCCATTTCGGCGAACGTCTGTTTGGCGGCTGCCAATCGTTCCGGTGCCAGACGTCTGAATTTTGCGAAGACTGGGGGGTCCCGTCGTCTTGACATGGTGATAAATACCGTGCTTGGCAGGAACCGTGGGCGTTTGGCGAAGTTCTGGACGGAAAACTTCCGGGTACGACGTGAAGAGGTGGGCGTAGGCATCCGTGGGTGCGCTGATGTGGAGAGCGAGGTTAGAGGGGGCGGGTTGAAGAGGGTGTCGACAAGTACGAGTCTGCGAGTTGACCAATCGTCGGTGGGCGACATCGACCAGAAGGTGGAAATGAGAGAGGAAATCCGCACCGAAGATTGGCATTGTGACGTCAGCAACGAGAAACTTCCAATTGAATTTACCGTTTTCCGAACGATAATATGAGGTTCTCGTAACCGTAGGTGGGTATCGCAGATCCGTTGGCAGCTACCAAGCGGACGTCGGCAGATGTAGACAGACTACGTTGTGCCTTGGCAAAAGAGAACGACAAGCACCCGTGTCTACCAAAAATCGCACGCCCGTTCCTGCATCCTGTAAAAAGAAAAGATTAGAAACATGGGAGGCCACCGCCACAAGCGATGGCCTGCTTACACGTTTTTTTGGCCACTGACAATCTTTGGCACATTTCTTTGCGGTTGCCCCGAATCTGAAGTGGGTAGTAGCAAAAACTGCGGCGGATGGGAGGTAGTAAGTGGCTGTAGAAGTCGTTCGTTGGGGCTGGTGAGCGATTGGTGGGTGGTGGGCGGCTGTGTCGCCGCTTCAGCACGTCACGGGGTAGGCGTGTATGTCCCTATGGCATTCATGTCAGCTTCGGTTGACGTTGAATAGGCATCCTCGTCGTCAGGGGTGGAGGCCGTTGATGGAGGTCTTGAAGTGGCTGTCCATAAGGGCGTTGGCTTTGGTCATCAAGTCCTTTATGGGTAAACTATCGACATCGGGTATGGCAGCGCGTACAGGTTCAGGTAAACGGCGTGTCCAAAGGGCACAGAGTAGGTTCACCTCACGAGGAGAGCCGTCTTGCGGCAGGTTGAAGGCGAGCGATACTGGTCATTTCCCTGAGTGCAAGCGAAGCCCTTTGGTCCCCCAACGGTTGTCAGCTAGCGAGAGCTGAAAAAAGCTTTGCTATACGGGCGGCTGGCGACGGCGAGTACTGCTGCAGAAGGTATGATTTGAGGGCGTCATACGCTATTGGGGTGTCTCCTTGTTCACAAAGCCAGTCGGATATTTCTGGGAAGGTGTCCTCGGGTATCGCCGCGAGAACATAATCTGCTTTGGTGGGTTGAGCGAGTCACGCTCCTGATATGAAAGTGGACTTCAGTGCGTTGAAAACCAAGCAAACGCCTCTCCGGTGGCGAAACGGTGAAAGTTTCAATGGGGCGGGCCGCGGCGCCCACTGATGTAGTCTCCCTCATAGTACCAACGATGGAGGGGCGAGGGAGGTGGGGGTGGAAGGCAGTGGGAGCGAAGTCGACTTCCGGGGTCACCAATGTGACGGCGCCGAGTAAGGGTGTGAACTCAAAGGCCAGATTGGAAACGACTGAGTTATATTATTGTGGAACACTCTCCTTATATACAAAACCTCAAGGCAACAGGACATAACAAGTTTCACAAGACAGACAATTTCACAGAGGAAAAAACCAGACATGAAATTTCATGTACGTTTTAGTGCGAGGGAAAGACGCGAAGATACAAGGCATAATATATACAAAAGGAATTATGTACAATTGTGTGAAACACGGTTGGTACAACTTTCAAATATGTATGTTTATACAAGAAATATGCTTCTTCTTAATTTTGCTTACTTTACAATTATTCTATATATATATAATATATATATATATATATATATACTATATATATTATATATATATAATATATATATATATATATATATATATACCTAAATTCAGTTATTTTAATATATGTTGTAAAACACAACAGCCATATTGGAAACCAAGTTGAAACTTGTAGAATGATTTGATTTACCTAATGTTTTCATTTATCTAGATTCACGAAGTAAACAAATGAAAGAATCAAATTTACTCTATTCTCTTCTCACAAGGTCTGATGCTTCATGTTTTTATTCATTGAGTAATATTGAATCACTGCATGATACTTCATTGTCATTGGGAGAAAAACCGATAGCCTTGACTTGAATCGATATTGGGAATGAGCTTTGTAGCAAAGAATCAACATCGTCAGTATATTTTTGGTAAATTCACCAAGTAGGCCTATCGGTATATAATATATAGTATATATATATATACTATATTATATAATATATATAATTATATATATATATATATAATATATATATATATATAATATATATATATATAGGCCTATTAGGTATTTTATGATTGTTATTGTGTAAAAATTGGAATTTTGTCACATAAAAAGTCTTCCAAAAATATGATTTTGTTTTTTTATACAATATGCTGTCAGATGCCAGGAAATCGCATCTGAGGGTGTTTTCCTCATAAAATTTTTTCTGGGGAGACTCCCAGTCCCACCCCCCCCCCCCCCCCCCCTCCCTCCTATGCCTTCGCGCCTACGGCTCCGCCTTCAGCTCCGCCTTCAGCGTCATTTCGAACTTTAGCCCCCCTAAAACAGGAAAACGCTCCTACGCCCCTGTGTATATATAAATATATATATATAGTATATTATACATATATATATATATATATACTTATATATAGTATATATATTATATATATATTATATATATATATAGTAATAATTATATATATATATATATATAAGTATATATAGTATATATGATATATATATATATATATATTATATATATATTATATATATATATGTATTATTTGTAAGTAAGCCTTAGGTTTTTTTATAATGTATTAGCTTACTTAGGTTAGTTTTTTAAGTTCCTCTTTTATTTCTTGAAGGCTGTAAAGTTCATGGTTAGTTCGCCTTCTTGTTAGTAGGGGTCTCCTCACTCCAGTGGTATTTTTGTATAGTCTTGTTGACTAATCCTCCCTGTTTCTCCCCTCCATATTTTTGGCTCTGCTGAGTTGACTTGAGACCGGGTTTCCAAGCTGCAGGCAGTTGGTATCTGCACCCTGAATTGTGAGCCTGTTACCTCTTGGATTTTACAGCCAAGTCTCTGAACAAATTATATATCTCTCAGATCAACTGGCCGTACCTTCACATCTTCGCCATTTTATTATTGCCTCTGGTGCAAGTACTTGCCAGAGGGGCCCTCGCTTGGCGACGGTAAGGCGCGTGTCATTCATTTTTTATAAATTACTGGGATCCGGCGTCCATGATTATGAATGACTAGGATTACGGCTGTGCTGCAGTGTCAGATTAATTTTCTTTTGGAGCTCGATAGTGGTATTGAGAGTTGCTGTCCTCTGCCCTTATTGAAGTACTTATGGGAGGAGACCTTCATCATCTCATCATCATCCTTTAGCATGTAAAATTTAGGTGTAATTCCTTTCTTTTTCGTTATTTTCTATACCTCTCTGGGCTCCCCCTTTCCTCCTTCAGAGGTTGAATGTGTTGACTAATAATTTGGGTATATGTTTTGTAAGTGGTATTTTTGATTTAATGTTAATGATGAGGCCTAGTTATTTACTTTCTGTATTTTATTGAATTGTAATATATATTGGTTTTTATTTCATTGTTTTTGTTATCCCCCTTGAGTTATTCTTGTGCTGCATTTACCTGGGCTTGCTTCCACCTTTGTGGATTGCTGCCTTTTGAACACGTAAGTTTTTATGGTATTGATCATTCATGGCCCTGTAGACCTAGTGTGTGTTGTGGTCCAACGACCCATTACAATTGGCGACCTTGCCAGGATTGATCGTATCCTGTGGTGTTCTTGTTGCAGTGCAAGCGTAATTCTTGGGGTGTTGTTATTGTTAGGTGGCATGGTTACACCTCTTCAGTGTTTGGTTGGTTGGCGCTATCGCAAATGAAATAATTTTGTTATATGTAAAGTGTTGTAATTACTTGCAATCAAAATGGATGACATGAATATCGTAGAGTTGCTTGAAGGAGAGGGATGGCAGGATAGGTTGGCCGAATTAAACAAAGAGGAGTTAGAAAGTGTTGCAGATTTTTTTGAAGTGGAAAGAACGGTAACAATGAAGAAGGGTATACTATTGCTAAAGGTTTATGAGTGCATTAAGGAGACTAAGACAGGAGCCAAACCCAAGGTTAGGAAAGAAGAGGGATTGTCAGTAGAAATTTGGGATAGACAGATTAGTCTAAAACAAATGGAAATACACCAGCAAAAAATGGTGTTTGAAGAGAGAGAGAGGGAAATGAAGCATGAGTTAGCTAAGTTGGCTTTGCAAACGCCAGGGTCACCAGGGTCTCCTTCTCGTGTTGAGGCTTCCTCCTCCTTCTCAAATTTAGCTCAGGCTTTGAAGTTTGTCCCGAACTTCCAGGAAGATAATGTTGCAGAGTTCTATATGTCATTCGAAAGAATTGCTACCAGGTTAGAATGGCCTATTGGATTATGGACTACCCTTATCCAGAGTAAATTGATTGGGAAAGCCCAAAAGGTATATGTAGCTTTGGAAGAAGATCTCTCCTCGGATTATGAGAGTGTAAAGGCAATAGTGTTGAAGGCATATGAGCTCGTGCCGGAGGCCTATCGGCAAAGGTTCCGTAATTTGAGTAAAAATGAAAATCAGACTTTCGTAGAATTTGCAAGGAGTAAAGAGCAATATGCTACTGATTGATTGAAATCTAAAGAGGTGGACAATTTTGATAAGCTAAAGCAGTTGCTGTTGGTTGAAGAGTTTAAAAGGTGTACTCCTGACCGTTTGAAGGTTCATTTGGAGGAGTTGAAATTAGATTCCCTTCAGGAGGTTGCTTGTGGCATCAGATGAGTATTTTTTATCTCATAAAGATACTATGAAAGAGACTGTATTTAAGGAAAAACCACGTTAGGGTTGTTCTGGGAGATCTGGTAATTTTAACAACCAAAAGAATGTTTCTCAGAATGTTCAGTTAAATAAGGGTTCTCAGAATGTTCAATCAAATAAGGTTTCTCCGAATGGCCTATCAAAGGTGTGTTACTCGCAAAATAACAGACTTAGTGAGTCGCGTGTTTATGATCAACAAAAGCTGAGGCATTTGACGTGTTTTTTCTGTAACAAGAGGGGTCATACCAAAAGAATGTGTTATGCTTGGAAAAAGGTATGTAACAGTAAAGGTAATCCGGTGATGGCGGTTGAGAAAAGTGCTAGTCAGGGTGGAGCTCTGCCCTCTCCGACTCAATGACTAAGAAAGTCAGAGACTGTTAGTTCCTTCGGTGATTTTCTGGCCGTGGGTGAAGTCTCGCTGGATGGTGAAGGCCAAGGGAGAAAAGTGAATATTTTACGTGATACCGGAGCCGTGCAATCATTAATTCTTAGAGATTCGGTCCCGAATGATTTTGTGTATGAGAATCGGGAGTTTGTTATTTTGAGTGGTTTTCCGGACATGGTAAAATCTTATCCAATTGGTCTATTTCATCTTAGTTGTCCTTATTTTTCGGGGAATATCCGTTTGGCTATTGTTGATAAATTTCCGATTAAAAAGGTGGATGTGGTTCTCGGAAATGTGACTGTGTATGAAAATGAATATGTGCCAATTGTGATTAATCCGGATGTGGAAGTAGGGGTAGTCACTCGTGCTAAGGCAAAGGCTGTTGACGCTGCAGAGTCAACAGTCGACGTTGATTTGAGTAGTTTAGGACGTAGTGATGTATCTGTAGACAGTAGTAGTAGTGTTAGATTAAAACCCAATTGGACTGTTAAAGAACTTGTTTCGGCTCAGAAAAAGGAGTTTGGTATTCTCCTTATTGAGTCTGGTGAGATAACGAACGTGACAGTTCCTATTTTTAAGGTAATCAATAGCATATTATATAGAATAAGTAGACCAATGCATGCCTCGGGGGAGGATTACGAAATTATACGACAGATTGTGGTTCCTGAATGTTTCCGTCATGAGTTGATGTCATTAGCTCACGAGAATGTGATGGCGGGACATTTTGGTATTCACAAAACAGTCAGTAGGTTATTAAATAGTTTCTTTTGGCCCAAGCTGAAAGGTGATGTTAAAAAAATTTTTAATAGTTGCGAGGTTTGTCAGAGAGTCGGCAAACCTAACCTACCTATTCCAAAGGCTCCATTAATACCTATCCCAGTTGTGTCTGAACCTTTTCGTGAAGTGTTAATTGATGTAGTTGGTCCTCTCCCAAAGTCAAAGAGTGGAAATGAGTATATTTTCACTATTATAGATCGTATGTCTCGGTACCCCGAGGCAATCCCCTTGCGGTCCATAAGGAGTGAAAAGATTGTAGAGGCATTAATAGGTTTCTTTTCAAAATTTGGTCTCCTGAAGGTAATTCAGTCCGACTGCGGTACTAACTTCACGAGTCGTTATTTTAAGCAGAAAATGACTGAATTGGGCATTAAACGTGTAACTTCCTCGCCTTATCATTCAGAGTCACAGGGTGCTTTGGAACGTTTTCACCAAACTATGAAAAGCATGTTAAAGAAATATTGTATTGGGAATGGGGCTGAATGGGATAAAAACCTTCCATTCCTCTTATTCGCTTTCCGCTCTATTCCTGGTCAATCTCTAGGTCTCTCTCCTTTTAATTTGATTTTTGGACATTCTGTAAGGGGTCCGCTGGATATGGTGAGAGAGGCTTGGGAGGGAGATGCCCCTGATTTGAATTTGATTGATTACCTTAATAATTTGAATGCTAAATTAACAAGGGCTTGGTCTTTTGCAGGTGAGAATTTGTTGAAAAGTCAGAAGAAAATGAAATTTTATTTTGACAGAAAGACTGTGACCCGGGACTTCGACATAGGACAGAAGGTACTGGTTCTGTTACCTATCCCAGGTAATTCTCTCAAAGCTACTTTCCATGGACCATGGAAGGTATTGAAGAAGGTAAATAACGTTAACTTCTTGGTGGAAACCCCCGATAGGAGAAAGCCTCATCAATTGGTACATATAAATATGATGAAAGCTTTCCATGAAAGAGAGAAGGTTAAGCCAATTGCTACTCTTTGTGACGGTAGAAATGACTTGGTCGGTTATAATACTTCTTTTTCAGATGAGCATAATAATGATTCCTTTTCAGAGGACAGGGACTTGAAAGATAGTGAATGGCTGGCAGGTAATGTCGAGGCTTTAGAAAATTTACCTCAGATGTTGGGTCACTTGGGTAAAGATGAGCAACAATCCTTGAGAAATTTGGTTTTGAAATATAAGGACTTGTTTTCTAATGTGCCCGGCAAGACCACGATCTTGCAGCATGACGTGGACGTAGGGGACGCCACGCCCGTGAAGCAGGCTCCTTATAGGTTGAACCCAAAAAAGAATGAAATTGTTGCTAGAGAGGTTGAGTATATGCTCAAGCATAATTTAATCGAGCCGAGTTGTAGTCCTTGGTCATCTCCGGTTGTGTTGGTGAAGAAATCGGACGGAAACTATCGTCTTTGTTTTGATTATAGGAAGTTTAATGAGGTGACCAAGGCTGATAGTTTTCCATTGCCTCGTGTGGAAGATTGCATTGATCGCATGGGTCGGGCTAAATATATTACCAAATTTGATTTATTAAAGAGATATTGGCAGGTGCCTTTGTCGGAAAGGGCCAGAAGTGTTTCGGCTTTTGTAACCCAACAGGGGTTATTTCAGTGTAAGGTAATGCCTTTTGGGATGAAAAATGCTGCTGCCACCTTTCAGAGACTTATGAATTCGTTGGTTAGTGGTCTAGAGGGGTGTGTGGTGTATATCGATGACTTGGTTATTTTTAGCGACGACTGGCAGTCGCACCTGAAGAGAATTGAGGCCTTATTCAAAGTTCTTAGGAAAGCAGGCCTGGTTATTAATTTAAGAAAGTCAGATTTTGCAAAAGCAACGGTGGTATATCTTGGACATGAGATAGGAGCAGGTATGGTGGCTCCCAAGGAGGCTAACATTGAGGCTATTCGTAAAGTAGAGGTTCCTAAATGTAGGAAAGATTTGCGAAGGGTATTAGGGATGGCAAGCTATTATCACAGATTCATTCGCAATTTTTCAGACATTGCGGAACCTCTTACTGCTTTGTTGAAGAAAAATGTTAAATTCGTGTGGAGTAAGGAGGCTCGGGAAGCATTAGAGAGGATAAAACTGGTCCTCATTAGTCGGCCTTTGTTAACAGCTCCCAATTTTGACGCTTCATTTCAGCTTACCACTGATGCGAGTGATATGGGGGTTGGTGCTGTATTGAGTCAAGCTGACGGAAATGGTATCGTCCACCCGGTGGCGTATTTTTCTAAAAAGCTCACTTTGCCTCAAAGAAAATATTCCACAATCGAGAAGGAGACGTTGGCCTTTATCTTAGCATTAACTCATTTTAATGTCTATCTGTCCTCCTCAGGTGGGCCCATTAAAGTTTGTACGGACCATAATCCATTAACGTTCTTGAATCGGTACAAGAATAAGAATCAGAGATTGATGCGCTGGAGTATTTTGGTCCAAGAATTCGATCTAGAGTTTAAGCATATCCCAGGTAAAGAGAATATGGTTGCCGATGTATTGTCCCGGCTGGCAGAGTAAGTGCGAACGAGATCATTATAATGGTTTTTCTTCACCTGTTGGTAAGTTCTG
This sequence comes from Palaemon carinicauda, assembly GCF_036898095.1. Classification (NCBI taxonomy): domain Eukaryota; kingdom Metazoa; phylum Arthropoda; class Malacostraca; order Decapoda; family Palaemonidae; genus Palaemon; species Palaemon carinicauda. Next base: position 100,126,267 of record NC_090739.1, on the reverse strand, counting down.
TCACTCGTGGTAACTGTTTGAGTATTAATAATTATTTATATATGGTTTCTTTTATTTGGTTGAACCGATTATGTAATCTAACACTCCAATGTTGGATGTAGTATTGACGGTTGATTATGATTTGATATGATAGATGGATGTTGACCAAATGTAAGATTATTATTGTTCGTTGATGCATGCAACTGTTATTCTATAGGTTAATTATATCTTTATGCCTTTAATTGCTTGTGGAGGTGGTGAAGTTTATAGTGAACTGGTGTTATTTTTTTTTTTTGGTTGAATTATGCTTAAAACTGAGGTTTTATCAAAATTATCTGGTTATGTGTGGTTTAGGTATTTATGAATGATTCTATATTGGACTCCTTATGTTTCAGGTGATGGTATTTATTACGTTAGTTGGGTATGTAAATTAGGTTAAGATTTTTGTGACAAACTTATTTGTTTATACACCCCTTTGTCAGGAGAGCGTGGACTCCAAAATATTGTTAATAGTGCGTAAAAGAAAAGTGGTGTGTTAGTGCTGTAACATTTTATGTGTTCAAGACACTTGGGTGAAAGGTTAATGTACGGGTGCTATGAGGGTTGTGCTGTGAAAAGTACAGCTAAAGTGTATGATATTTTCGGGACATTATATCATAATGGTGATAGTGATACTTTACATTTGTTAAAATTTTTAATCCATTTGTTTGTTGTTTATATTATATTTCAAGTGTGTATATTGTATACTTGATTCCCTTAACTTTTAACGTAAATTTTTGCATTTTTGTCTTGAATTTTGCACTTTTGTCTTGAAAAAAAAAAAAAAAAAAAAATTTTCTCTGGGTGAGGAGGTGTAAGTAAGCCTTAGGTTTTTTATAATGTATTAGCTTACTTAGGTTAGTTTTTAAGTTCCTCTTTCATTTTTTTCGAAGGCTGCAAAGTTCTT
>NC_090739.1:100115342-100120342 GCF_036898095.1 Palaemon carinicauda | reverse complement strand
TTTTCTCTTATAGTTTATCTATATCTTTGTTTCTGTTCCTCACTGGGCCGTTTTTTCTCGTGTTGAAGCCATTGGGCTTATAGCATCTTGCTTTTCTGGCTAGGGTAGTAGCCTATCTTGTGATAATAATAATAATAATAATAATAATAATAATAATAATAATAATAATAATTAAACAAAATAACTGTTTAAAAGGGAAATCTGATAACAGTGAAGTATGCAAGAGGGCGAAATTAAACAACATAAAAGTTTATAAAGGTAACCTCATTAACTGGAAAATATGAAAGATGATAGAGTAAAAAAAAAATAAACTTTGGAAAACGGGAGATCTCATACCAGAGAAATACGCGAGAATGGAGTAATTAAAGAAAAAAAATAAATAAGAGGCAATCTGATAACATGGGAAATATGTAATAACGGCTAAATTAAACAACAAAAAAGTTTAAAAAAAGGAAATTTGATAATTGTGAAATAAATTGAACACAAGAGTTTATAAAGCAAAATCTGATAACAGTGAAGTATGTAAGAAAGGAGAAATTAGCAATGTAAAAGTTTCAAAAGGTAAATCTGGTAAAAGCGACGTATGTAAAAAGGTGAAATTTAAAACATATAAGTTTGAAAATTAAATCTAATAACAGCAATATATGTGAAAAATGAGAAATTAATCAACATACAAATATAAAAAAAAGGACAGAAAATATCTATAAAAAAAAGGACAGAAAATATCTAAAGGTGTACAAAAAAGATATAAGAATACTTTCATACAGCCGACCCTATCACAGAGATATAGAATTCGTATTTTGTAATGAATTTAGAATATTAATATAGAAAGACGACAGCATATTTGAAGGCGTCCCTTCCACACACTTATACGAGCTATAGAGATAATAGTTACAATAAATTATTATTATTATTATTATTATTATTATTATTATTATTATTATTATTATGATTATTATTATTATTATTATTATTAGCCAAGCTACAACCCTAGTTGGAAAAGCAAGATGCTATAAGCCCAAACCCCATGTAATGTGTATATAGTATGAAAAGTAATGGGCCAAGAACACTACCCTGTGAATCACCGGATATCATATTCCTATACTCACTATGGTGCCCATCAACAACTCTTTGAGATCTATTACTTAAAAAATTAATAGCAATGCTAAGAAACAACCCACCAATCATAACTGTTTGAGTTTGAAAACAACGGCCTCATGATTAACACAGTGAAAGGCAGCACTAAAATCAAGGCCAATCATACGAACTTCCTGACCACAATCAAGGGATTTCTGTACAGCATTGGAGGTTGTAAGAAGGGCCTCACATGCTCCAAGGCCTTTACGAAAACCAAATTGCAAACTAGGGAATAGATGGGGTAAAATATTTTGTTTTTCCTTTGACAGCAATAGATCTCTAACAAATTCTCTAACGTTCCACGTTCTATTGAACTGAAAATGAGGAGCGACTTTAAACTTTTTTTTTCATATACTGTTTATGCAGACATTCCTCCAGATTCCACTTGCCCCTTCCAAAAGGGAAGAAAACATAGTTTCCTGTTCTCTCTCTCTCTCTCTCTCTCTCTCTCTCTCTCTCTCTCTCTCTCTCTCTCTCTCTCTCTCTCTCTCTCTCTCTCTATATATATATATATATATATATATATATATATACATATATAAATATATATATATATACATATATATATATATATATATATATATATATATATATATATATATACATATATATATGTATATATATATATATATATATATATATATATATATATATATATATATATATATATATATATATTATATATACATATACATTTATATATATATATGTATATATATATATATATATATATATATATATATATATATATATATATATATATATACATATATATATATATATATATATATGTATATATATATATGTATATATATATATATATATATATATATATATATATATATATATATATATATGTATCATCTGTTACTACTGTAGTCAACTGCAAGACTAAGGCCTCAGACATGTCCTTCCTTTTGCGTCTGATTATGGTGTTTCTAGGCCAGTCCAAACGTGCAAACTTTCTTACTTTGTCAATCCATCGTCTTCTCTTCCTTTCCAGGATTCTTTAGCAATATCTAGGGACTCATTCTGCTATTTTTAATGTCTATGTTATTATCATTAAATTTCCTGTCAACTTTCATTTCTTTTTCTTGTAGGTTAGAATTGCCTCTACTTTAGTTTGCACTAGTATCCATGTTGCTCTTTTTTTCTGTCTTTTAGTGTTATTCCCTTCATTATTCTTTCCATAGCTCTCTGAATTGTAACTAGCTTACGTTCTAAGGTTCCAGGTTTCTGATGCATAAATTAGAACTGATAGGAACATCTGATTAATACTTTTCTTTTTAGAGAAAGGGGCATTCCACTTTTCACAATCTCATTTTGTTTTCCAAAAGCTCTCCATCTCATGCTTATCCTTCTTTCCATTTTGGTCTCGTGTCCTGGGGAAACACTTACGGTCTGTCCTTGGTACGTATATTTATTAACAATTTCTTGAGGTTAGGTCATAACTTTTCATTTGTTGTCTCTCTACATTTTCATTAAACATTATCTTGGTTTTACTTATTTCAGTTCTCAGTCCGACATTTCTGCAATCTCTATTAGAATCTTTCTACCCTCTTTTGCAGTTCCTCCCCCGATTCACTAAACACAAATATTTCATCTACAAATCTTAAATTGTTAAGGTATTCCTCAATAATATCAGTTCTTGCATTTTCCCAATCTAATCTTATAAAAACTTTGTGTGAATAATTTAGGAGAGATGGGGTATCCCTGTCTAACTCCTTTCTCAGTCAGATCTTTCTCATTATATTCATGTAATTTTAGGATTGCTGTACTTCTTGTGCGGAGATCTTAAAGGGTTGTAACATAAGATTCATCTACTTTTTATCTTTGGAAAGTTTCTATGATTCCTGAAGTTTTGACAGAATCAAAATCTTTCTCATAGTCCATAAAGGCAATTGGTAGTGGCTTGTCATTCTCTGATGGTTTTTACATTAGCAGTTTAATGACATGCATATGGTCAGTTATTGAATATCCGCTTCTAAAGCCTGCCTGCCCTCTTGGTTGATTAAAGTCTACCTGTCTCTCCAATCGACCTAATGTGATATTTGTAAACATTTCATATATTATGAGTGTAAACTTGTATGTATGCATGTATGTATGTATGTATGTACGTATGTATATATGTATGTATGTATATGAGTGTGCACTTGCGGGTTAGGAGCAAAGCCCAATAGAATAAGAACCTGGTGGAAGAGAAGAAAGGAATAGGGTTGAGGTTCAACCATGATGAAATGATAACAAAGCAAATATCAACGGATGAGTCGTTTCAGCGGCGGCACAAACACTTGATGCAAAGCTTGGGTCCAGAAAGGTAAGGTTCAGAGACAGAATCCGATGTTTCTTCTTTTCAATTACAGTATTAAATGTGGAGAGAAGTGACCTTATAAATTTAATGAGGTCACCTGAGAAGAGAAATTCTCACCTTGAGCTCAAGGGACTAGTGGCGAAAATAGTACTTGTAATGTCGAGATAAATGGAATCCTTTGGAAATAAATTATATGATAAAAAGCATTATGCATAAATGAAATATAACTTAAAAATTGCCTAGAATATTGAGTGTAGCATTAGCTATTCTAAGTTTCTATATTTCAGTAATGCAATATAAATACTGTTTTACAGTTTCTTTTTGGTGTTTCTTTATATGGCGCCGTATTCGTGTGAAAACTTTTACAAGACCCATTCTCTTTTCTCCACACACAGATAATGCCAAATTCACGGGAGTAGGATTATGTGGGAAGGGGGAGGGGGGGGGGAATAGGCACCACTTTTTTTTGCCGAAAATTTACTTCAGAAAAGATTCAAAGATATTGAATTGCACATATTTAGTAACTTATTCCTTATAAGAATTATCATTCAGAAACAATTTCCATATTAGAGTAAAATATTCTTCTTCTTATAGATTACTCACAGCAAATCAAGATTGTATATATATATATATATATATATATATATATATATATATATATATATATATATATATATATATATATATATATATATACAAATATAGATATATATATATATATATATATATATATATATATATATATATATATATATATATATATATATATATACACCAGTAAATTTCCTGAGCTCGTGAATTCGTTGTCTTCTCTTCTTCTCCCTGCTTCGATTGCATACTCTGGGGACCCATTCTGTTATTGTTTTAGCCCATATATCATCTGTCTTTCTCATTATATATCCTGCCCTTGTCCATTTATTTTTTTTTGCATGTTATTAGAATATCCTCTACTTTAGTTTTCTCTCGTATCCATCTAATTAGATAGTTTTCATTTGAGAGAAAAATGCATTTCACTTTTCATTATCTTTTTTGTTTACCAAAAACACTCCATCTTATGCTTATATTTAAAATTTCGTTGTCATGTCCTGGCGAAACACTTACTGACGACCCTGAGTACAGTATGTATATTCATTAGTAATTTCTAGAGGTTCGTCCTTTTCCCTTATATGTTTTCTCTTTGTATTTTAACTTCATATTATCTTAGTTTAGCTCATATTTATTTTCAGTCCTATATTTCTTCTTTCTCTATTCAAATATTCTATCATCTTTTGCAATTCCTTCCCCGATTCACCAAATAGAATTAGGTCATCTGCAAATCTTAAGATGTTAAGTTATTTCCCATTAATGTTAATTCTTACATATTTCCAATCTAAATTCTTAAAAGTTCTTTTAGAAACGTTTTGAATAATGTAGAGATGATAGGGTCTCGTTGTCTAGCTCCTTTTGTCAACTGGAATTTTCTCACTAGATTTACGTAGTTTTAAGATGGCTGTACTACCCATATCGATATTTTCAAGTGTTGTAACATATGTATCATTTATAGCTCGTCTTT
>NC_090739.1:100102842-100105342 GCF_036898095.1 Palaemon carinicauda | reverse complement strand
TTTGCCTACACATACACCAAATAGTCTGGAATATTCTTTACGGATTTTTCTCTGTCCTCATACACCTGACAACAGTGAGATTACCAAACAATTCTTCTTCACCCAAGGGGTCAACTACTGCACTGTAACTGTTCAGTGGCTACTCTCCTCTTGGTAAGGGTAGGAGAGATTTTGTAGCTATGGTAAGCAGCTCTTCTAAGAGAAGGACACTCCAAAAGCACACCATTGTTCTTTAGCCTTGGATAGTGCCAAAGCCTCTGTACCATGGTCTTCACTATTAGTCCCATAGCTCGGAGGGTTTTATTTATGTTTTTGAGTGCAAAAGGTCTGTTAGTTGTTTCGATAGTAGAATTTTCTCAGGAATTCTAAAATCTATTTCTTACAAACACAGCGGTAGCCGTTTCCTCAGAAACTGACGTCAAAGATGGGTACCCCTTGTGAAAAAGAGCATTCTCTATGGCGCCTCGCACTTCCATACATATTAATTTAAATGCACGTTTCCCAAATTTAAATGTATAAAATGCCTCCAAATAGTTATTTTCTGTTAAGAATACCTTATTATGCTTCATTTGGTGTGAATAATGTTAGATTGTTTTGATTTTTGTTCTTTCAGATAAGCCTAGATGTCGCCAAAAGTTGTCGCGAACAAGTGAATGGTAATGGTGGTGGTAATGGTGATGGTGATGTCGCATAAATATTATTTGTGCTTTCAGGTTATTAGAGTAGTGTAGAAAATGGCAAATAAGTTCTCTTGTATTCTCCATACCACTGGAAAATGCATGGATGAGGTAAAGACATTTGATCCAGATTCATGGGAGAAGGTCAAACATGCTGATGGTGCACGGCGAAAATTATTCAAATATTCAAAATATTTCAGTTAAGCTTCCTGACTATTATGGTGATACAGATGGGTATCACTCTCAATGTTATAAAAGTTTCAATGCTGTTCGTCAGACCATACCAGACAATTTACATGCAAAGGCAAATACATCTGAAAAAAACTTACGATCCAGCATTGAACATAACCCAGCATCTAGCACAGGGATTTTCCCAAAACTATGCTTGTTCTGTAACTGCAGGGAAAAGTCAACAAGAAAAAACAAGCCAAAAGAAAGACTAGGCAACTGTGAAACCATTGCGAGTGCCCAAAGTATCCAAAATGCAGCACAGACACTGTGTGATGGACAGCTTTTGGCAAAAATTGCTGGTATTGACCTTATCTCTAAAGAGGTCAAATATCACCACTCCTGCAGAAAATCTTACCTTAAACGTGCCCAGAGAGAATTGGTGACATCCAATCATGCATCCGAAAAATCACAACCCCACACGACTGATTTCATTGAGCTAAAACAATATATTGACAAAACATTCATTGAAAACGAAGGTGCTGAACTGCTTACCTCAATACATGGCAGGTATATGTCAAGCTTGGAATCTGATGAATCAACATATTCTGCCCAGTCTCTTTGCCAGAAAATATTGAACACTTATCCAACACTGAAGCAGATAAAGCAGAGCAATAAGTCTGGCACAATAATTTATAGTCGCACTCTCACACCAGATTCTGCAATACGTCTGGCAACATTTAATGAGCACAACATCAAGGAAGCAGCATTGTATATTCGTTCTCTTGTATTCAGTGCCAAGACCAAACAGAAAAACCTACCAGATCCACTGACTGCTGAAGCTCTAGCAGAAGATCAAATAGACACTCCTACATCACTTCTGACATTCTTTCAAATCCTCTTTGCAGGCTTTGACAATCCAACAGAGCATATCAAAAGGCAAGCACAGTCTTTGGCTGATGATATTATGTTTATCATATCCAGAGGAAGAATAAAACCAGCAAAAAATATATGTCTTGGACTGGGCCTCAAAAGTTTAACTGGCAGCAGACGCATCGTGGAGATATTGAATCATTTTGGGCACTGCATAGGTTACCATACAGCAGAATCACTGGAGACTGACCTGGCAACAAGCATAACTGACAGACAGCAAGCAACCCTAGATGGAATTCTACAGCAACCTGGGCTATATACCAGCTTAGCATGGGATAACTACGATGAAAATTGTGAGACTCTTTCTGGTAAAGGAACCCTTCATGATACTGTCGGTATATGTTACCAGTACATTTCTGCAGCGGTAGTCGCCCATCAAAATACATCAGACATAAGCAATGACCTGTCAAGTATGCTAAGTACGGAAAACAATCCACCATTAACATCAGCAAATGTGACATCAGCTAAAACAGCTCCAAGAATACCTTCATCAGCCAAAAGAGCTTAATCAAAATGTTCTTTCCTGCCAAGAGAAACCATACTTGAGCCTTATCACAAGAAGCCAAGAATCAGACAGTTTGATTACCGTAAACAGAGCATTCCCCGGCCACAAAACTTCCCTCAAGTGCAATACAGGGACATGTTGTGGATGGTGAGTGTTGCTAGGGGGCCCACGCCTATGTGGACAGGTTGGAACTCTTTTGACCAGTGATCCCCTTCCA
>NC_090739.1:100095342-100097842 GCF_036898095.1 Palaemon carinicauda | reverse complement strand
ATTTGCTAGGGGAGATGGACCATCTTTGGATGATAGGGTTTTGAAATGGAAAATTCTTTCCCGTTGGCACCACTATTCCTTAAGCTACAGACTTCCTCATCTCACTCTGCTGAAATAACATCTGTGTCTGTGGCAAAAGGTTATTGTGCGGCCCCCTCCAAGATCTTCTTGCTAAAGTTGGTAGGCCTTTCCTACTCAACAGAGATCTCCATGCTCCTGAAATCTCTGAACTGTCTTAACTACCAAAGCCTCTGAAATGGGATGTGTCCCATCCTTTGAAATTTTAATCAGGTCCGGGGTGTGATACTCGCCTTTCACTAGGAATACAGGCAGATTTAATTTCAGGGCTTAATTCTTGCTAGCATTAGCATTAGGAAAGAGTAAGACAATTATAGGGCTTACACAATCAGAGAATTGGCAACTACGAGGCTTACACAGTCATTCCTTAACTTTTGTGCATATGATAATTGTTGGAGAGAGATAAGATTTTAGTTTTAACTTTATTTTTTCAGGTTTTATGGCAATTATAATGATCAAGTAATGATATACTGTACTGTATTAGTCTCAAACTTTTTCATAGCATTTGTGCTAATAATAAAATTACTAGAGATAGTCTGGGTTTTCGTTAGCTATATTTAAAAGGAAATGTTTAGGAGTTTTATTGAGGTAATTTCCAAATATTTCTGTGTTTCTGGTACTTATGCATTGAGGAGGCTGAGGGTTTACTTTAATATAATGCCACTATGAAGAATGAAGCTCTTAGCAATTATCATTCGTTGCATGACCCTAGAATTTGTGCATGCCTGACATATTATGACATCTGTTTCACTGCCCTTCCCAATGTATTTTGTTGGTGATGATCTCGATGAGATTTTCTGTAGGTTGAGAATTTTGCTTTGCTTTTTTTTTTTTTTTTTTTTTTTTTTTTGCAATTCAACGACCTGAATATCAACTTTTGTTACCACTCACAAACATGACAGTACAGTACCTAAGCATTTATGTTCAGTCTGGCTTTGTGGAGAAATTAATCAGGTGTTTGATTTCTCAGTTTAGAATGACAACTCATGACTCATGGCTAGAGGCCACGAAGTAATGCATCACCCTTTCAATGACATTCTGTAAGAACTTCTTGGTAGAGTAGGTATTAAGTTCCTGGAGGAGCTATTGCTGCCTCCTATTTCAGAAAAATTTTGCATAGCTAAGATACAAGAAGATGATAGACAAAGACTCGTCTTTGCTTGTTTGTAATTTCAAATGCTCACCACAGGCAGTGGTTGAACTTAATGCTATGGTTTCAAACCTTTGGGGTTTGGCTGTGACTATATATATATATACATATATATATATATATATATATATATATATATATATATATATATATATGTATATACATATATATATACATATATATATATATATATGTATATACATATATATATACATATATATATATATATATATATATATACATGATATCAATCGGACTGGAATAACATTTTGAGCAGTCGTTTGCATTGGAATTGGTCATATTTGTATAAAATTGTTGAGCCTATTGTTCTCTTGAATGAGAATCCGGTAGGCATATCCCTTCTCATGTGTTAAAATGCCGAGTGAAAAACAAACCCTGGTCCAATGATAGTTGTAGACCTGCTTATTTAGACGGGTAACAGATCATGTTTGATTTGGAATAATAATAATAATAATAATAATAATAATAATATATGCTAAGCTACAACCCTAGTTGGAAAAGCAAAACAAGAGAAAGAAAAATTAGGTAGAATAGTGTGCATAACTGTACCCTTCATCAACGGAACTCTAACCCAAGACAATGGAAGACCATGGTACATAGGCTATGGCACTACCGAAGACTAGAGAACATTGGTTTGATTTTTTAAAGTACTTCTCCTAGAAGAGCTGCTTGCCATAGCTAAAGAGTCTTTTTTACCCTTACAAAGAGGAAAGTAGCCACTGAACAATTGCAGTACAGTAGTTAACCCCTTAATTGAAAAAGAACTATTCGGTAATCTCCAAATAGAATTAGGTCATCTGCAAATCTTAAGATGTTAAGTTATTTCCCATTAATGTTAATTCTTACATATTTCCAATCTAAATTCTTAAAAGTTCTTTTAGAAACGTTTTGAATAATGTAGAGATGATAGGGTCTCGTTGTCTAGCTCCTTTTGTCAACTGGAATTTTCTCACTAGATTTACGTAGTTTTAAGATGGCTGTACTACCCATATCGATATTTTCAAGTGTTGTAACATATGTATCATTTATAGCTCGTCTTTTGGGGGTTTTCATTGCTGCTAAAGTTTTGACAAAATCAAAAGCTTTCTCATAGTCTTTGAATGTCAAAAGCTTTATCGTAGTTTTTTAAATGCCATACATATAGGTTTACCATAGCTGCTTAATTACACGAATCTGGTCAGGTTTTTAATAACCGCTTCTAAAACCTGCCTGCTCTTATAGCTGATGAAAGTCTAGCTTTCTTTACATTTT
>NC_090739.1:100075431-100077342 GCF_036898095.1 Palaemon carinicauda | reverse complement strand
GTATTTGTGTAAAATATACACACACACACATATATATACAGTATATATATATATATATATATATTTATATATACATATATGTGTGTGTATATATATATATATACACACACACACACATATATATATATATATATACATATTTATATATACATATATATACATATAAATATATATTATATGTGTGTGTGCGTGTGTTTGCATGTTTGTGCGTGCTTGTATGTGTTTGATTATGTGTATTTTTTATACACGTAGTCTTGGAGCGGAACTGGTGTGCAGTCGTGCAAGCTAAGTGCTCTCTCTCTCTCTCTCTCTCTCTCTCTCTCTCTCTCTCTCTCTCTCTGAATTATGAATGAACCTACATTATTGTTGGAGAAAAAAAGATTGTTATTTACGTCACGTGGGAATCTGCAAAAGGACGATTTTAAGATTGGATGTAATGTGATTGTGACGATTGGTGTATAAATGATTTGGCCTCGTTTTAAATGTATCATTGAAGCATAATAATTACAAAGAAAGAATCAGACAGAACCTTCAGCATCGAACGGGATGCTACGATCGAGTAGATCACTGAACGCTATGCTGTATTTGCTGAAGTGGAACGTTTGAGATAAGAGCTAACAGGCGATTTTACAGTTTACACTGATTTTTTTCCTATATTTAACTCATTTTATGAGGAAACATTAATCATTGGAAATTTTTTCTGTAGTCGATAATCCTACGAAAAAACATTAAATTATAATATGAAAGGAGGGAAAACTTATATATAATGTTTTAGTAAAGAGTCAGCTATGGTTAATGCATTACGGGACATAAATTGTTATATACATTCAATTCTTTAATATGATGGAGAGGATACGTATGTTATTTTGAAAGCCTAATGAAAGTGGAACTTTCCTTATGATTCTTTAATGTAATTCTGAAAATAAAAAATCATTCAATATCATTTTGATGAATGAAGCGCACGATAGATATGTTAAAAAGTTTTTACTGTCAAAGATCGATGTTCTTTTAGAAACAAAACACATTATACTATTGCTCGACGTTATGGAAATCTGTGGTTACAAATGTTTTCAAATAGGAGCTCTATTCTCGTTATTGGATATGATAATATTTAGTTCTTGACATCTTGAATCGAAATACGCAACGTTACCTAATGAGAGGGATGTAAGAGCGTCTTTTCAGGTGGCAGAGGGGGCGGGGAGGTGTTAATGTTGGAAATTGGACTAACGGCGGGGGTCTGGGAGTTCTCGCCCAGAAAAAGAAGAAATTACGAGGAAAAACTTTTAGATGTGATTTCCTGGCATCTGACAGCATATTTTGATAACCACAAAATCATATTTTTGGACCATTGTTATGTGACCAATTACAATTTGTATACAATGACTATCATATAATACTGGTAGACTTACTTGACGAATTTACCAAAACCTTGCTAACGATGACAGTTCATTGCTATAAACTCATCCCAATATCGATCGTGTTTTGGCTATCAGTTTTCTAATCCTACCATGTTTTACTTACGATCTACATCTGCCATTTGTTTTTCAATTCAAATTTTATCTCTAGATTTTTAATGGCTTTTATATCTTTAATTACCACTAATGTCTGGTTTTAAACGATGGTGATACGGTATGAAGATGAAACCTTATAAATAGAGAACTACTTCATAAACTTTAGAATACTGCGTTGTCATAAAAACCCAATGTTTTAAAAAAGCCTTACGATTAGCAAAGCCATATATATATATATATATATATATAGATATATATATATATATATATATACGTGTATATATATAAATATATATATATATATATATATATATAAATATATATATATAAAGGGAGAGAGAGAGAGAGAGAGAGAGAGAGAGAGAGAGTAGAAAAGGCCATCTTTGGAAACTGAACCTCG
>NC_090739.1:100047931-100065431 GCF_036898095.1 Palaemon carinicauda | reverse complement strand
AAATAGATTGATTTTGATTATGAATTGCAGAGTTTATCTCGTATGTATAGGTGAATTTGGAATCACTTTTTATCTCTCTCTAAGACCTACAGAGTGCTTGTTGACTTGCATAGACGAGGGATTGGGGAGGAAGGCACAGACTATTCAAGGTTCCTTAAGTGTAAGAAAGATATGGGTGAAAGTACAGTGCTTAATTAATGTACTCTCCAGATACAAGAATCGTTTTCATTGCAGTTCAAGTATAAATACGGATGTCATCATTGTGCCGGTTGTCTATTCGGCATAATCAAAATATATATATATATATATATATATATATGTATATATATATATATATATATATATTTATATATATATATATATATACATATATATATATATATATATATATGTATATATATATATATATATATGTAAAATCAAATTTGACTACTGGATGGGAAATTGATTTATTTAAAAATATATGATCAGGATGAAGAGATACTGAAGAATCGAAGATATAGGATAATTTCAGAAAAAATCTAGTCACTGTTCTGAAAAGAAAATGGAAATACAAGCAGATGCTGAAATATAATAGCAAAAATTGTAAAAGGACAATAGGCAGATATTACCGCATGACAGTTATTTGCCCTTTGAATGGCTAGAGACAGACAGTACTATATTGGATCTCTCTCTCTCTCTCTCTCTCTCTCTCTCTCTCTCTCTCTCTCACTGGTTACGACTCATTTTCTCTTTGCCTACATATACACCGAGTAGTCTGGCTTATTCTTTGGCCATTCTCCTTTGACCTCATACACATGATAACACTGAGATTACCAAACAATTCTTCTTTTAAGGGATTAACTACAGCAATGTAATTGTTCAGTGGCTACTTTCCTCTTGGTAAGGGTAGGAGATATTCTTTAGCTATGGTAAGCAGCTTTTCTGCAAGAAGGACACTCCAAAGTCAAACCATCGTTCTCTAGTCTTTGGAAGTGCCATAGCCTCTGTACCATGGGCTTCCACTATCTCGGATTAGAGTTCTCTTGCTTTAGGGTAAACCAGGACATATTGTTCTAGCATATTTCTCTTCCTCTTGTTTTTTAAAAGTTTTTTTTTAGTTTATATGTGGAGCATTTAATAAATGTTTATATTGTTCTTGAAATATTTATTATGATTGGTTTTATTCTTCTCCTATAGTTTGTTTATATCTTTGTTAACGTTCCTCACTGGGCTTTTTTTCCCGTGTTGAAGCCTTTGGGCTTATAGCATCTCACTTTTCTAACTAGGGTAGTAGCCTAGCTTGTGACAATAATAATAATAATAATAATAATAATAATAATAATAATAATAATAATAATGATGATTAAACAAAATAACAGTTTAAAAAGGAAATCTGATACCAATGAAGTATGCAAAAAGCTGGAATTAAACAACATAAAAATCTATAAAGGAGACTTTAATAAGTGGAAAATATGAAAAAAAGTCAATTAAACAATATACACTTTTAAAAAAGTGAAATCTGATACCAGAGAAATACGCAACAATAGAGTAATTAAAGAAAACAATTTAAAAAAAGTGGAAATCTAATAAAACGGAAACATGTAAAAATGGATAAATTAAACAACAAAAAAGTTTGAAAGCGGAAATTTGACAATGGTGAAATATGTAAATGTGAATAAATTGAACAACATAAAGGTCTAAAAATTAAAATCTGGTAATAGTGAAGTATGTAAGAAAGGAGAAATTAACATTGTAAAAGTTTTAAAAGGGAAATCTGGTAAAAGCGATGTATATAAAAAGGGATATTTATCACCATAAAAACGTAATCTAATAACAATGATATATGTGGAAAATTTGAGATTAAACAACATAGAAATATAAAAAAGGACAGAAAATATCTAAAAATATACAAAACGGATATAATAATACTTTCACACAGCCGACCCTATAACAGAGATATAGAATTCCTTTTTTGTAATGAATTTGAAATAATAATATAAAAAGACAACATATTTGAAGGCGTCCCTTCCACAGAGAATACGAGCTATAGCGATAATAATTACAATAAATGGGTAAAATAATTTTTTTTTTTTATGACAGCAATAGATGTCTAACCAATTCTCTAACGTTCCACGTTCTCGTGAACTGGAAAAGGAGAGCGACTTTAAACTTATATTTTCACGTATTGTTTATGCAGACATTCCTTCAGATTCCACATGCCTCTCCAAAAGGGATGAAGACCTAGTTGTTTCCTGCTCTCTCTCTCTCTCTCTCTCTCTCTTTTATATATATATATATATATATATATGTATATATATATATATAAAAAACATATATATATGTATATATTATATATATATATGTGTGTATATATATATATATATACACACATATATATACATATATATATATATATATACATATATATATAAATATATATATGTATATATATATATATATATATATTATCAACTATTACTAAGGTAGTCAACTGCAAAACTAAGTCTTTAGACATGTCCCTCCATTTTCGTCTATTTATAGTATTTCTAGGCCAGTCGAAACCTTGAAAACTTTCTCACTTTGTCAATTCATCGTCTTCTCTTCCTTTCCCGGATTCTTTAGCAATCTCTAGGGACTCATCCTACTATTCTTAATGTCCATCTGTTTTTATCATTAAATTCCTGACCACGTCCATTTCTTTTTCTTGTAGGTTAGAATAGCCTCTACTTTAGTTTGCATTAGTATCCATGTTGGTTTTTTTTTTCTGTCTTTTAGTGTTATTCCCATCACTATTCTTTCCATAGCTCTCTGAATTGTAACTACTCTTCTTTTTAGAGAAAGGGGCATTTTACATTTCATAATCTCATTTTGTTTTCCAAAAGCTCCCTATCCCATGCTTATCCTTCTTTCTATTTCGGTCTCGTGTCCTGGGGAAACACTTACTGTGTGTCCTTGGTATGTATATTCATTAACAATCTCTAGAGGTTCGTTCATAACTCTTATTTGCTCTCTCTCTCTCTACATTTTCATTGAACACTATCTTGGTTTTAGTCATACTAATTTTCATTCCGATATTTCTGCATTCTCTATTAATATCTTTCTATTCTCTTTTGCAGTTCCTCCCACGATTCACTAAACACAACTATATCATCTGCAAATCCTAAGTTGTTAAGGTATTCCTCATTAATATTAATTCTTACATTTTCCAACCTAATCTTTAAAAAAATTTTAGTAATGGTGTGAATAGTTTAAGAGATATGGGGTATCCCTTTCTAACTCCTTTCTCATTCGGAACTTTCTCAAAGCCCATAAAAGGAATTGGTAGTGGCTTGTCATTCTCTGATGTTTTTTGCATTAGCTGTGTATGTATGTATGTATGTATGTTGTGTATGTATGTATGTTGTGTATGTATGTATGTATGTATGTATGTATGTATATGAGTGTGCACTTGTGCGATAGGGGCAAAGCCCAATAGAATAAGAACTTGGTGGAAGAGAAGAAAGAAATAAGGTTGAGGTTCAACCATGATGAAAAGAGAACAAAGCAAATATCAACGGATGAGTCATTTAAGCGGCGGCACAAACACTTGATGCAAAGCTTGGGACCAGAAAGGTAAGGTTCGGAGACAGAATCTGATGTTTCTTCTTTTCAGTCACAGTAGTAGATGTGGAGAGAAGTGACCTTATAAGTTTAATGAGGCATATGAGAAGAAAAATTCTCCCCTTGATCTCAAAGTACTAGTGGCGAAAATAGTACTTATAATGTCAAGATGAATGGAATCCTTTGGAAATATTTAATAAAAAGAATTTTGCATAAAGGAAATATAATTTAAACATTGTCTAATATAAGTGAGTGTATCATTAGCTATTCAAAGTTTCTATAATTCAGTGATGCATTATAAATACTGCTTTAGAGATTCTGTTTGGTGTTTCCTTAAACGGCGCCGTATTCGTGTGAAAACTGTTACAAGACCCATTCTCTTTTCTCCACACACAGATAATGGCAAATTCATGGGCGTAGGATTATGGGGAAGAGGGAGGGGAGGGAGATAGCCCCCACTATTGCTTACCGAAAATTTACTTGAGAAAAGATTCAAAGATATTGAATTACACATATTTACTAACTTATTCCTTATAAGAATTATCATTCAGAAACAATTTCCATGTTAGAGTAAAAAATTCTTCTTCTTACAGATTACTCACAGCAAACTAACATAGTATCGGTGACCCTCACTAGTACATCTTTGCTGATCATGTCAATGTACAATTCCTTTCACCAGGTACTTCATACACACACACACACACACATACACACACACACACACACACACATATATATATATATATATATATATGTATATATATGTACATATATATGTATATATATGTACATATATATATATATATATATATGTGTGTATGTATGTATTAACTGTATATATACCAGTAAATTTTCTAAGCCCGTGAATCCACTGTCTTATCTTCTTCTCCCTGCCTCGTTTGCAATCACTAGGGACCAATTCTATTATAGTTTTAGCCCATATATCATCTGTCTTTTTTTCATTATATGTACTGCCCTTGTCCATTTCATTCTTTACATGTTATTAGAATATCCTCTACTTTAGTTTTCTGTCGTATCCATGTGATTAAAAAAGTTTTCATTTCAGAGAAAAATGCATTTCACTTTTCATTATCTGTTTTGTTTACCAAAAGCTCTCCATCCTATGTTTATCCTTCAAATTTTGGTGTCATGTCCTGGGGAAACACTTACTGTAGGCCCTGGGTACAATATGTATATTCATTAGTAATTTCTAGATGTTCGTCCTTAACCCTTATTTGTTGTCTCTTTGTATTTTAACTTAATATTATCTTAGTTTAGCTCATATTTATTTTCTGCTTTCTCTATTCAAATGTTCTATCATCTTTTGCAATTCCTTCCCTGATTCACCAAATGGAATTAGGTCAACTGCAAATCTTAAGATGTTAAGGTATTTTTCATTAATGTTAATTCTTACATATTTCCAATCTAAATTCTTAAAAGTTCTTCTAGGAGCGTTATGAATAATGTAGAGGAGATAGGGTCTTGTTGTCTAGCTCCTTTTGTCAATTGGAATTTTCTCACCAGATTTATGGAGTTTTAAGATGGCTGTGCTACGCATATAGATATTTTAAAGTGTTGTAACATATCCATCATAAACACCTCGTCTTTAAGGGGTTTTCATTGCTGCTAAAGGTTGGACAAAGTCAAAAGCTTTCTCATAGTCTTTAAATGTCAAAAGCTTTCTCATAATTTTTTAAATGCCACAGTGGTTTTTCCATAGCTGGTTGATGATACAGATCTGATCAGGTTTTTAATATCCGCTTCTAAAACATGCCTTATCTCTCAGCTGATGAAAGTCTAGCTTTCTTTGCATTTTACCTAATATGATCATTATAAATCTTTCGTATATCAATGGGAGTAAACTTATTGGGTGATAGTTTTTTAGGTCTTTTATGCCTCTCCTTTTGTAAATATTGTAATTATATTTTCTCTGATTTGCCTCTGTCCATGCCTTTTAATGCTTTTCTTTCTTTTACTGTTACTTTTAGTACCGGCTCAAGTGTTTCATTTTTTCTTTTGGTGAAGATATTTCTTATATCACTATTATATAGCATTGTATAGAATTCTTATGCAATTTCTATCACTCCATCTCTATTGTGAATAATATTCTCTTTTCCATCCTTTATAGCCAACCTCTGTTGGCATCCTGTTCTAAGCATTCTCTTCATCAATTTGAGGCTTCTTCCTTTCTTCAATGTTTTCTCAATTTCGGTCTGATTATGTTTATTAATATCTTGTTCTTTAAATAGTTTATTATTATTTATTATTTTTTTTTGCTAATTACATTTCATCTTGCTTGGATTTTGACCTCACTCCCAATCTTTCCTTTATTGTATCTTTTTTGTTTTCTGTTAGTTTTCCTTGATCTTGTTAGAAAATTTTCCACCTTGATTCCATTTCATCTTGTAGCTGAAAGTACCTATTTTGTATTGCTAAACTAAACTCATCATAATTCTCTCTTACTACGAAAGTGTTTATTATCTTTATTAAAATCAGCCTTTTTCTTTCTTTCCTTACATCTGGGCAAATTTTATCTTTCACAATTCTTTGGGCACTTAACTCTAACTTGATTAACAATGTTACCTCTCTAACTAAATTAACCTTTTTTCACTGGGAATGAAATCTATATCGTTTTTCGTTTCTACATTAGTGCTTCTACATATCCCTTTTCTGTATTTTTAAAAGAATGTGTTTATATTTTTTTTTCGTTTTTTTTAAAGGAAATTTTACAAGGATGTCTCCTCTGTCATTTCTTGTACCTACTCCAAATTTGCCTACAGCTGATTCTCCTCCCCTCTTTTGACCTACTTTACATAGAAATTGCATAGAACAAATGCAAATAGTCCTTTTTTCAAGATATTTTAAGATATTCATAAAAATTTCATCTCTACTGGATTGTGTTCATACATTTAGTTACTTCCATAATCAATCCTGCAATTCTATCACCGATACTATGAGATTTTTCTACTCTACCTGCACGATTTTTATCAATAAGAAACCCCACTCCATTTTCTTTACTCCTTTCATGTCCTCTGAAGCCAAAGATATGACCCTCTTTTAACTCTATAAAAGTTTTCCCCAGTTCTTCTAATTTCACTCAATGCTTTTATACCTCAATTTATCTATTTTAGTCTTCAAGTAACACAGCCAAATCTTTGCTAGACGGGGGTCCTAGCATTGTACTCTCTCTCTCTCTCTCTCTCTCTCTCTCTCCTTGTATACATATATATACATATATAAGTATATATATATATATATATATATATTTATATATATATATATATATATCATGTTTATACATATATATATATATATATATACATATATATATATATATATGTATATATATATATATATATACATATATATATATATATATATTTATATGTTTATACATATATATATATATATATATATATGTATATATATATTAGTGTGCTACTGTTATTAACACACATTGAGTATGTGATGTTTGAGATGTTGAGTCTTGAATTAAAGTCCAGCATGGTAACTTTAAAATGGCTTATTCTCTAAAAACAACAGTGTTAAACATCTCAGTCACAGGAGTATAGCTGGTTTGGTCGGATGACCAATTCAGGTGAAGTATAGATAAGAACTGCCTAAAATATCGATATCACAGATATCGTATATTTAGTTGTCTCAGCATTTAAACACAATATGTAAACTTTACATTTAGTCTAGGAAGACACCTGCATCCGGTGACGACACAATCTTTCACATGGTATGCATTTGTGTTTATGCTTCAGAAAAATTTTACATTGCTGAGAGATGCAAAATGCATCCTGTTATGATTTTGTCTGACCACAGCAAATCTCACGCTAGCTTCTTCATCCACAATGACATATTACGTCATGTGTTTTAAACATGTAATAACTAACTATTACATTAGCTTGGCCAGCTATCTCAATTTTTTTTTCTAAAAATTTAACAACACGCCAAAATATGTTTACTAGGAGTGTGACTGGATATATGTATTATTCTTTATTTAACTTTAGCCATAAGCAAATGAGGACGAATGTCCAAATAGGCACATCAAAAAAAAAAAAAAATAATAGAATAATGCATATGAAAAGATATTACCAAAGCAAAGAAAAAAAATGCATGATAAATACAGATCACATATATGGTACATTGCTAGCAAATGATTATATGGTACCCAAAAAAAATACTGATATACATATGATTCGGTAACTTGTTAAAGAATAATTGTTACCTTTGTCAGAAACATATATTAACACAATACAGTAATTAATAAAAATATTTGTTACCTTGGTAAAGATTCAATTTTAGTGCACAAACACGAATTCCTGGTACGTACACGTACCACGGTTTCATACATATATATATGTATTTATATATAGGGCTTATATATTTTATTAGATGCCCATAGATTCTGATATTTTTTTTTTCTCTCTTTTCTTTTAACATTCCGGCTTATATATTCTATTAGGTATCGAGAGAAAAAAATGATTTATTTTTTTAAAATGTTTTTTAAATGTATTTTTAACAATGCAAATGTTCTATAGTTTCTTCAATTACATATTACTAGCGTACTAAACTGCTTTTCGTACACACGCTATTCCCAGACAATTTTACTCCTTTTAGCGAATGAGGTGGCCACTTCAAACGGCTTTAAACTGAATTAGATAAGGAGTTTTGTCTGGACATGGCAAAACGTTCTGTTTAGCTGCAAACTGTTCCTTAACCTACGCCAAACAAGGATGTTCACGGCGATAAATATCATCACCGTCCCAACTGTTCCTGCTAGTAGTATGGGGTGAAGAAATTCCTTATAAGTCGGTGACAGGTGGTCCATCTCAGTCAATTTCATCAACCGCTTGGCTACCTGTTTGTTGTATGGGAGAGGTAGTGATGGCATTGTAGTCGTCCACGTGAAGTTCGCGAAGTAGGCTCGTTCTCTGATGATGGTTTTTATCCCGGTCACCATGGAATTAGGGGAAGTCCCGATACAACCATCTGCTGCAACAAAGATTTTTGCATAGGACGTAGATCCGTCCGGGCATGATACATTGAAGCCGTCCTTGTCGTATCGTATCCACGAGCCGTTGTTAATTCTGCAATTGAATTCATTATTGTCAAAGGGATAAAGCTTATCCAGACAATTTTCACTTGTATGGGAGAGAGCACCGTCTAGCACTATACCTAACTCGCATGAATCCATTAAGTTTTTATGGAATTCCAATGAGTCAGCTGTACATATTTTTCTACCCATTGCGTCTGAACAGTGAGTTAATTGATTTAAGTCTTTAATGACCGTATATGTTTCCTTGTCTGGGGAAATCAATATGTGTCCTGTCAAACTGGATATTACTGGATTTGAGTGATTCGTCATGAAAGTCGGAAATGGTGATATCCTGTAAGATTGCCAGGCATCAGAAGAATCAAAGGGAATTGTAATCATAATCTTGTTATTTTCAACGCTTATTGTAATTAAGCTGTAATAAAATTCTAACCTACGTTCGTCTAACAAAGGAACATAGCCTAGTTTCTCCCGTCCATTCTCCAGAACTAACTTTAAGTATTTTATAGGCACCAAATGGGGCGACAGTACACCTTTAGTTGCTAACGTGATAGCTTTTACATAATCCTTTTGATTTCTCAATGAAATGTGCAATTCTGTTATGTATGTGATCTATTTTTGAATCATAATACGTTAACGTTGCCAACAAATCCTGTACTTCCATAATCTGACTGATATTACTTGAATGTTCATTTACTAAATCCATAATTTGATTGATTGAAGCTAACTGATTCCTTAGTTCTGACATAATCAATTCATCTTCATGAGTCAAGAACTCAATTTTCTTATTTTGATTACTAATCTTAAGACGATTGGAAATTCCTAAACCTAAACTTCCAATAGACCCAAAGATGTTTAATGCAGCAAAAATAAACGGGTTTCGTCTTTCTTTATGTTCGTGTCCTACAGTCTACATCAAAAGGTCACGAGCCAAAGATTCTGTCCCGTAAGTCTTATTTTGCAAGTCATCAGATAGCATCTCTGCAACTTTTAGTGTCGATCCAAGCGAACTCCCTGTAGTCAAATGAAAATGTCTTCTATGCAACTCATCTAATGAGACAGCAAACCTTGAAATGGCGCTTTTTAAGCTAGTGACATCATTCTCTGGAAGAAAAATTGCTTGCATATGCACTTCGACACTACGTTGCTTGATGTAATAAAAATGTCTTCTTGTCTTTCAACTATAGTGCCATATTTAAAATCAATACTTTTAGTTTTAGAGCTCATCCCACACGAGAAAAATGTGTGAGCGAACAATATCACTCCTAACAACAAAAAATTCATCTTGGAAACCTGTAACGAGAAAAATATATGTAATTACTCTTGTATTAAGAAGAAAACTTTTAATCATACAAATAAAAATCTGTCCCTCACTTCTTTCCCTCTCTTTTTTTTTTTTTTTTTTTTTTTTATTTCTTATGTGAGCCAATGGTACTATTCTCTCATCCGTGGGTTGGGATACGTTTTGAACTCTAAACCTATTGGCCGTTAATGTTTCCAAAATGTTAAATGGGCCTTCAAACTTAGGTGTTACTTTATAATTGAGTCCTTTACGTACATTTACCTGTATATATACATTATCACCCACGGTATATGTTTTAGTTGGCTTCGCTATTTTATCATGATTCCTTTTCATTATGATTTGTGATTCTTCTAAATTCTTTCGAAGGATATCATATTGACTTTTGCTTGCATTTATACATTCTTTTAAGGATTTGATAGATTAAGTTGTAGGCGTTAATACATGGAAAGGCGTTCTAACTGGTGTACCATACAATGCTTCCTGCGGTGACATTTTAATTGATATATGATATGAATGATTCAGAGTACTCAGTACCGCAGGTATTGCAATATCCCAGTTGGGGTCTGATTCCCCTAGTGTTACTCTTAATATATTTAAAACCTTCCTATTTGCTCTTTCCACTAGCCCATTCAACTCTGGGTGATATATCATGGTATTTATTTTCTTCATGCTAAGGAATTCACACAATGAGGTAAGAAAGTGATTATTAAATTCACCACCCGAGTCTGAGATTATCCTGTGTGGAATTCCATGTTTACAAATGTAACACTCGTAAAACTTCCTAGCGCATTCAATCGCAGTTTTAGTTTTAAGCGCTATTAGTTCTGTATATCGAGTTAAAGCATCTATAATTACTAAGAGGGGCTTATTTCCTCTGTCTGACTCGTAAAATCCTGTTAACAAATCTAAATGTATTCTTTCAAAGGGTTGATTGGGCACGGGATAAGCCCCTAGGCTGACAGGTGTTTTCGTATGCCCTTTGTTTTCCTGACAAGTGCGACAATTAGCTATGTGTCTTTTTATATCTGTAAGCATCGTATGCCAATAAAACAATGATTTGGCTTTCTGTGACATTAATGAGAACCCCGGGTGTCCATGTAATGGATTTGCATGCAACCAATTCAGGACAGTGGAAATAAGTGAGATTGGTACTACTACCTGGTCGTTAGTTACATGTGGTGTATTGCAGGTTTTCCTTGTCACGGTCCTACACAGAATATTATCTTTGATTATATAATTCTGCTGCTTATACTTTACATATCCCTTTTCCTTATGATTGCCTTTCAAACCATTTATAATTGTTTCTATTTTCTGATCTTTTGTTTGCTCAGTCTGTAATAATTCAGCGCTCCAGCCTAAATCTTCTTGTTCAGATATCGTTTTAACAATAGGCATGGATGTTGATATATCTATTAATTCAGCTAAAGGCTCCGTACAAGATGACACGGGGTTGCGTGATAATGCATCCGCACTGATATTTGCTTTCCCAGGTAAATACCCGATTCTTGCGCCAAAATCTTGAATAATCAAATGCCACCGAGTTCGTTTAGGGCTGTGGTTGAAGACTTTAAAGAACTCGGTTAGTGGTTTATGGTCAGTAAGAACCTTAACGGGATAACCGTATATTATGAACTTAAAATGCACTAGTGAATTAACAATAGCTAGCCCTTCCTTGTCTATTACTGCATACTTACTTTCGGAAGTTCTCAGTTTTCGAGAATAAAAAGCTATCGGGAAAAATTGTTTATCATATTGCTGAAGCAATACCCCTCCTACTCCCTAAGTCTGAGGCATCTGTTGCAATGAAGAATTCCTTACCGAAGTCAGGAAATTTTAACCCTGGAACGGTACGGTGGGGTCGTCCGCGACCCCGAGCGTCAAAAAAAAGAGGTTTTTCTCACGTGACTCACCCCCCGTGACTGAATTTGTGGGTGATCAACCTGCAGTAGGTGTCTCGCCTACACGCTCTAGTAGTGTCCAGATGTGCATTGCTGTAGCTGTACTCCTTCCCCGATTTCTGAGACGCGTCGGGGTCGAGCGCGACCGAGTTTACCCTTCTAAGGTAATTTGCATAATTATCAAAGTTATTACGTATTATGAAATTGTCGTAGAATGGTGCAACTTGTATAGGTTATCAGTTGTGGAAAGTCTTGGTGGATTGTTTGGCTACCATGTGCATGATTTTTTTTTTAGTTAAAATGTCGTTCATCACCACGAGGACCATTTTACCGCGAGTGCCCCCTTTTTCATTTTTTTCATTTTTTTGCCAAGTCATTTTTTCCGTAAGATATTGCCAAATGGTGTCGTAAAACTTTTGCTTTTTTAGTGTTGGAAAGTGTGTCTAGATGATCTGGCTACCCATGCGTGACTTTGTTTTTGTCAGATACGACGTAGTTATTGGTATATGGGGTATCTAACTGCCGTTGCCAATTTCTGTTTTTTTTTTCAATATTTGTAAAAATTTACTACGTAGTAAGGAATTGCCGTATATTATTGATTTTTTTTTCATGTTTATTTGTTAGAAAGTGTGCCTTGATGGTTGGGCTAACACGTGCATGTCTTTTTTTTTTATCTGAGATGCCGTATATTAGAATGTTGGCCATTTTTCCGCGAGTGTCCCTTTTTATTTGTTTTGCATTTTTTTGCTTAGTCATGTTACCGTAAGGAATTGGCAAGTAGTGTCGCAAAACTTATATTTTTATAGTGTTGGAAAGTGTTTCTAGATGATCTGGCTACCCATGCTTATCTTTATTTTTTAGCCAGATATGGCGTATATATAGGTATGTGTTCGATTTTCCTGTGATTACCATTTTTTTCGTTTTTTCCCCATTTCTTTCAAAATTACTACGTACTAAGGAACTATCACAGAGTAATTATTAATTTACATGTTTATTTGTCGGAAAATGTTCCTTGATGGTTTACCTAGCACGTGGCTGAAATTTTTTTTTTCTGAAATGCCGTATATTAAAATGTTGGCCATTTTTCCGCGAGTGCCCCCTTTTTATTTGTTTTGCATTTTTTTGCTTAGTCATGTTACCGTAAGGAATAGGCAAGTAGTGTCGCAAAACTTATATTTTTATAGTGTTGGAAAGTGTTTCTAGATGATTTGGCTACCCATGCCTATCTTTTTTATTAGCCAGATATGGCGTATATATAGGTATGTGTTCGATTTTCCTGTGATTGCCATTTTTTTGTTTTTTCCCATTTCTTTCAAAATTACTACGTACTAAGGAACTATCACAGAGTAATGATTCATTTAGATGTTTATTTGTCGGAAAATGTGCCTTGATGGTTTGCCTAGCACGTGGCTGAATTTTTTTTTTTTTTCTGAAATTCCGTATATTAGAATGTTGGCCATTTTTCCGCGAGTGCCCCTTTTTATTTGTTTTGCATTTTTTTGCTTAGTCATGTTACCGTAAGGAATTGGCAAGTAGTGTTGCAAAACTTATATTTTTATAGTGTTGTAAAGTTTTTCTAGATGATCTGGTTACCCATGCATATCTTTATTTTTAGCCAGATATGGCGTATATATAGGTATGTGTTCGATTTCCCTGCGATTACCACTTTTTCGTTTTTTCTCATTTCTTTCAAAATTACTACGTACTAAGGACCTATCACAGAGTAATGATTCATTTAGATGTTTATTTGTCAGAAAATTTTGTTTACTTCTTTTTTGATTGAATATCATCAAATTTTTTTAGCTAAAATATTATGTTGTTTTACATTTTTTTTTCGATTTTATTTCCCTTCAAAAAATTTTTTTTGGGTCAGAATTCTAATTTTATAGTCGTAAAATAATTGACAATCATCCAGCAATCCACCATACAATTTTTATGCATATCCAAGAATAATTAGATTAGTAAATAACACCTTGAAATTGACAATACCCTTCCTGCATTTCAGGTGACAGATTAGGGAGTCTGAGTCAGTGTGGTTGGCGGCCATTTTGTGGACATATCCGAAGCGTAAGTTGCCCCTATCTATATATATTCTTGTTCCCTATAGAATTTGTGATATTTTGGTATATTTTTACCTGCATAAATATCATATTATATATTAAATATATGTATTTTTTTCCTAAATTTCTAAGTACTCAAAAAATGACCTTTAGATATGGCCCCTGATATAAATGCAATTTACAAAATAATGAAGATTTTTTTTACATATTTCTATTTTAGGATAACATATGTTTATTCCCTAAAAAAATTAGCCACTTCCTATTTCATTTGGGTACCCTAAAAAATTCATGAAATTTGGACAAATTTTTTTGGCCAAAAAAAGTTACCCTTTTTTTCTCATTTCAGATCTTCACATCCATGGGTCCGACTTCATCCAAAATACATCAAGATGTGTCCTAAACATTCAAAAATCAATTCCTAAAAGGATTTGTGTATATATGTATAATTTTTTTTTTTTTAAGCATTCATTGAACTTTTTTTTGGCAAAAGAAAAAAGGAGGTTACTGCAAAAACAGATTTTTCAAGAATTTTTTTTTGCGTCGGGGGTCGTGCGCGACCGAGTATACCCTTAAAGGGGTGTCCGAGGAGCGTACCTATCCAGGGTTAAGATAGGAGAACTACACAGTTCACCTTTCAAGGTATTAAATGCCTGTTGATGATGCTCAGACCATATGAAATCTACGCCCTTCTTCGTAAGATCAGTTAAAGGAGCGGCTATTATTAAATAGTTGCGTATAAAACGCCTGTAATATCCACTACAACCCAGAAATTGCTGTATTCCCTTGACATTAGTAGGTATGGGAAAATTACGTATAGCCGACACCTTATCATGGACTACTTTAAGACCATGCTTGACACCATGAAACCCAAATATATTAATTCTGTTTTGAAAAATTTACACTTACTAATCTTTACCCTTAAGTTATGTTGTCTTAATCTCTGTAGTACAGTTCTAACTTACGTAGATGTTCTTCTAAGGTGTTGGAAAAGATTACAAGATCATCCATATAGGCATGCAATATATCCCATAACAAGTCTCCAAACACTATGTTAATCATTCTTGTAAATGTTATAGGAGCACAACGTAAACCAAAAGGCATCCGTAAAAATTCATAATGTCCCCTGGCTGTGCTGAAGGCTGTGTATGGGATACTATCTTCTTCTAATGATATCTGGTGAAAGCCTTTAAGTAAGTCCAAACTGGTAAAATATTTATTCTGACCTAACAAAGATAAAATATCGTCAGTACATGGCACTGGGAATCGATCAGGGATCGTCTCCTCGTTTAGACGACGGAAGTCTACGCAGATACGCCATGTTCGATCTTTTTTCGGTACAACTATTAATGGAAAATTATAAGGGCTGTTTGATTTCCTAATGACTCCTTTTTCTAGCATTTTACCTACTTCATCATTTATTTCGTTCTGGAATTTCATAGGGAGTCTGTACGAGGGTACATAGATAATTTTCTGCTTGTCCTTTAACCTTATTTGATGCTCGATCACATCCGTAGTGGAAAAAACATCATGATATTTAGTTAAAAGTCCAAAAATTTTCTGCTGAATTTCTTAGTCTTGAATGTCTTTATTGATTTTATTTCTAATAAATTGCAAAAGGGATTCATCCGCAACTGATTGAGCGTGATTGATTTCAGCAACGGTAAAAATACGATGTTTATAAACTTCTACATCCAAGATATGTTGATTTTTGTGAATTAATAAAGTGTTATTTAAATGATTACAGACTTCAATGTTACATTGTTGATGTGAGCCTACTGTATAAATAGCTTGTGTGACAGACAATCCGTTAGTTTTCAAAGTGTCGGAAAGGATTAATATTTCAGATCCCGGTAATGTTTTCTTTATTTGCACTATTAAATTCGAAGGTAGGTTTGGCTCGATAGATTGCGTGCAAGATGATATTACGGGTTAACGAGAATTCTGCTGGGGTCGCGTATATTATTTCTTTATTAGTGAGACTAGTTATTGGTTCCTCAACGTACGTTACGGTTACATTTGTCGTCTCCTTTTTATCCAAAACTGATTTTAAGGTATTAGAAGACTTATAGAATTTTCCTTTGATATACACGCCGTGCTTGGCAGGGGTTAAGATAATGTTTTGATTTCCCATAGATGGGTATCCTATAATTACAGCTGGATACATATCAATGTTTTGTACAACAACAAATGTATCGGCAAACGTGCGTTTACCGACTTTGAATTGAACAGGAGTTATGCCTATGACATTTAATTCATTATTTCCTATACCCGAGAGTCTTAGGCTACTCCAGATTTTTCTATCGGAAAGTTCGAAAACAACAAATGATGTGTCCTCAAATCCATGATATTACGTGGACTACCAGAGTCAAAAAATAACGTAAAGGATTTGTGTTCTAAATTTACAGCATATAAGGTTGGTCGTAACTCATTTTGGCTTATTATTGTATGAATTCGTTGCAAATCTACGGGAGCACGCACTGTTTTACTTAATTCGGCCGTGTGTTTCATAGGAAAATCTATTGCCTCACAATGATCTGATAAAACATTAAATTGATTATTCAATACTATTGATGTTGACATGAATGACCTTGACCCAACATCACTCTCTTCCCCACTGGAGTTAATTATGTGGTATTTGCTTTGCTCTGCACATTCTGAAAATTAGTCTGACCTTGCAAGGTCTGGTTTGACGACCCAGGCTCAGCGATATTCGAAGAATTGTTTGTTTGTTTCGGACTCTGAACTACATTGACATTTGGCTGTTTCTTCTTATTGTTAAAATGAGGATTTTTCTTTTTATTTCCATATGGAACTGACTGTGGAATTGACTGTGTATTTCTGGGATTCTGTTGTGTCTTACGCGAGTAACACTGACTGTATGAATGAGTCGAACTATTATGTATCAAACAGAATTTCATTCTGCAGTCCGCGATTAAGTGACCTTGACGTTTGCAATTATAACACGTCATTCCCGCTACTTGACTATTATTAACTACGTTCACTTGTTGTGGCTTTGTTTCATTCTTTGCAAAAACTTGAGTTAACACGGGATCGAGGTCTGGACACTTAACCATGTGTTTCTTTATCTGTTTATATACATCCAATTCCGTACTTGCAGGCGTAAACTTTTTATCAAAACACCGCACTAAAGCTTCAGGCAACATAAGTGTCATGCAAGTTAAATACATTAATCGTAAAAAATCTTTCACGGAGATGTTATCTCTAGTAACCCAAGTGGAATTACCTAAAATATCATGATATTCATTAGGCCTATCAGCTATGAAAGCTGCTCTCTCAATAACATTAAGCCGATTCATAGTGGCTTGATTAAGTATTTCTTAACGTTAATACTACATCCAAGGCTTCTTCACCCCCATAGACTGCGAGTAACCTAACTTTGAAATCATCCCAGGTAACTGCTTCTTGAAATGAAACACCTCTTAAATAAGCACGCACTCGCATCCCCCTTCGAAAAATCTACAATACTTTTAGCTTCTTGTAATTGTACAAAAGGGTCTACGATTTGTTTGGCATTTAAATGGGCATCGACGGAGGAAATCCATGACTCCACATTTTGAGGCAAGAACCCATTAAC
>NC_090739.1:99999429-100039931 GCF_036898095.1 Palaemon carinicauda | reverse complement strand
TTTGCATTAAAATCGAAATTTTTTTTTTTTATCTGGAACAACGTTCAAACATTGCCAAAGTACTTTACATAATTCTGTCGACTGCCTCCTGCTCCTTCATGTTTAATTTTAAAGATTCATTTGCTGTCCAGTTTCCAACCACTCTTTTCATGATAAAAAAATGCGCTGTATTCATCGCTAAAACTTCAGAATTACTCCAAACCTACTACTGAGGTGTCACAACATATAAATTTCCCAACACCAGAGGCGTCACAATATAACTATCAAATCTGAGGAGTCACAATATAGCGGTAAATTTCCTATGTCTGAAGCGTTGCAATATAGCGGTAAAGTTCCTATGAGGCGTCGCAATATATTGATAA
The DNA here is from genome assembly GCF_036898095.1 of Palaemon carinicauda. Classification (NCBI taxonomy): domain Eukaryota; kingdom Metazoa; phylum Arthropoda; class Malacostraca; order Decapoda; family Palaemonidae; genus Palaemon; species Palaemon carinicauda. Next base: position 100,039,569 of record NC_090739.1, on the reverse strand, counting down.
GATTGCCTACATCCGAGACTTCGCAGTGTGATAAATTGCCTACATCTGATGCGTCACAATATAGTAATTAACTGCCTACATCTTAGGCGTCACAATAGTGCTAAACTGCCTACATCTGAGGCATCACAATATAGTGCTAAGCTGCCTACATCTGAGGCATCACAATATAGTGATAAACTGCCTGCATCTCAGGCGTCACAATATAGTGATAAACTGCCTACACCTTAGGCGTCACAATATAGTGAAAAACTGCCTACACCTTAGGCGTCACAATATAGTGAAAAACTGCCTACACCTTAGGCGTCACAATATAGTGAAAAACTGCCTACACCTTAGGCGTCACAATATAGTGAAAAACTGCCTACACTTTAGGCGTCACAATATAGTGATAAACTGCCTACATCTTAGGCGTCACAATGAAGTGATAGGTTAAATAAGTCTGATGCAAGTATATAGTTAAAGTAACGACCAAAATAAAAAGAATGAATTTCTGCGTCAAAACGTGATCTCAACCAGAGCATCTGATATTTCTTCATTAAGTTCTCAACTAGCTTTGCTCAATATGTAAAAATACAGAAATACTTTATCGTTTACATTTTAACAATACCTCTCACGACAAATTTCGTGGAAATTATGTAACAGACAATTCTGTCCAAAAGATATTCGTTAAAATAAAGTTTTTGTTAATTCAGAAGGTTTGGCATCTAAACAAGATCTTTAACGACATAGTTTATCCTAATACTGTAGTTACGAAATTTGCCTTCGGTATTCGTCCTCTGTAGACCTTTCCAAATACAATTTAGAGTCTGAAAACCAATTATACTTTCTTGTAAATAAATCCAAATCTTGAAGCTTTTAAAGTAAATAGCTAGCATCCAATGCCCCTTCAAAACAACCATCTGCAGCTATGTCGTCATCTAAAAATACTTCAATCTTCACTTCCTTAGATTTCCAATATCTAACATTCTTAAGAACTTTAGTAAAGATGTACCGCTGCTTTCAAAAATATCTAAAGATAATCCATTATAAAAACTTTTTAAATTTTCCCCCAATGAGAAAGATATTGGCAACGTTTTAATAGATTTCTATGCGATAAGCAGACTGTAGACTGATTAAATCCTTAAAAAGTTTGTAATAAAAAACCAGCCTTTGCTTACCATTTCCATTCTTGGTCACCGTCAAAGGAATTAATTCTTAGTTTTTCTGATACCAGTGTCACCCATTCTCTTTTAATAAACTCTGATTCGTCCCTTTCTGACCTATTGATACCCAATCCAACAATAACAGTAACGGTTTTGAAATGGAATTTTGTGATCGCCCTTTTAGACGTCAATGACTATCCCAATCTAATTCTGTTCAATGTATTGTGAATAACAACAACCAACAGGCGATTAAAAACAATAAAATAAAATAAACACAATGTTCCAATTTCCTTGTACCAACTGCTAAGTATACAAAATAAAAACAGCTATATTTTCACTTATCTTTTCGACGTCTTTCTTGGTACATTCCTGGCTCCAATGTCAACTCTCGGCCTTTATTGAGCTCTAGACCTCTTCCATCAAAGTTGATATGAATCCACACTTTCCCTCGATCTTTAACTAGCTTGACACTTTCGGCGATGCTGCTCTTTGCGTACTAACTCGTTTCTGCAGCAGTTTTAGATGTTCCTTGTCCTCCAAGTTGATAAACAATCGCATCTAATGCTAACATTTTCGTATCAGTTTCCTCAAAATAACGCGATGCTCATTCAAATGGTTTTCCATCATACTTTAACGAGGTGCGGATACTTGTTGAATATTCTGCTGGAAATCGGATAATAGATTATCCATCACTTCTTGAAACGGTTTCAGCATTCTGATTGCTAGCGTGAAAACACTATTCACATCTGAAGCTGTATTTGACCCTGCCTGGCGTCCTGGCTAATAAATTCGACTTGCTCGGGCTAGCGTGCGCTAGAAAGTGACCACTTAATCAATACCTCTTCAAACATTGAATACGTTTCACCCAACACTAAATTCTCATTGGCCACTGCCTACATAACAACTGAACTTAAGTAACAAGACACTTAAGATCTGCTTACATGTCGTTAGGACAATTATTTTTCGCTATACTTCGTAACGCGAAAAAATTCTATTCTCCGCTGCCTCACAGCTTTCTTATAATTATACTTGTTTGTATTCTAAGATAACCTTTGTTGTTTACTGAAAGCATTGATTCGGGTCTTCAGGGAGCACAAACGAATATCACAATTAATGACTAAATACTCCCCAACATACATAATTCTTTTAAAGTTTGTTAGCACTATATGTTCATTTTTATATCATTTTGCTCTTCCATTCAGAATTAAAATCTTGATAGGTAAAAAAGAATTTTATCTACGTGTAGTGTGGAAAATTTAAGCAATCATCTAGTTGCAGATTAAGATTATTCACTGTAATTCTCAGAAAAATCTATTTAAAATATGAAAAAAAATAAAAGTTTTTCTCTTTGCTTAAGTTATGACTATTAAAATAGCATGTTTTTTTTTCTTTATAAACGATTTGTTTTGAAAACTGATACAATCTGTTGTTATTTTCTGTCCTGATTGTGCAAACCTTTCTCTTAAGACTTGTATTGCTTTTCCAGCTCGTTTAGTTTAATTTTGCCTTACTTAATGTTCTGCAGTAAAAGCTCTAGCAAAGAGGTCGAAAATAACATTTTATTTTCAGATTCCGAACCTTGAGTAAATTCACTGAATAATCACTAATATACTACATACAGTGAGCATTTTTTTTTTTACAACAAAATAGCTTTTATTACTTGTAACTTTTTTTTAACCTTTTTGAAAACTTATAAATTTATCAGTAGTCTTGGTTCATCCAAAACCGCATATAATAGGAGACATTCAATATATATTTCTGGAATAGTATATCACATAAAATGAATATTCAAGGTGGAAACACTTACACATATTAATTACCAATCAGAGCCCTAAGTATGTATTCAAATCCTACATTTATTATATATATATATATATATATATATATATATATATATATATATATATATATATATATATATATATATATATATGCATATATATATATATATATATATATATATATAAATATATATATATATATATATATATATATATATATATATATATATATATATATATATATATATATATATATATATGCATATATATATATATATATATATATATATATATATATATATATAAATATATATATATATATATATATATATATATATATATATATATATATATATATATATATATATATATATATATATATATATATACGTTTTTGCGCAAGATAAATTTACTTTAAGCACAACTTACTTAAAACAGTCCTGAAGTATGCATGATCCGTTTCTGGCTAGAATTGCCTACTTCCAAATTTCCTAAAATTCAAGAAGGTGAACTAGTAATTTATTCTTCATAAAATCTCGAATCTTTGAACACTTTGTAAATTTGATAAGGTCGATTATGCCATAGCCTATATCCAGCCTCCATTTAGTAGTATGCACCCTCACTTAACAACACTCTTATCCAATAAATGTACATTGTTCTCTCTTCTTAACTAAAGATTCAAATGGCATAAGCAATTTTTTCATTATAATGAAAATTCAGTCTCTTTACAGTGTATCGAGTCACTAAAACTTCGTATACTGCTTTCTTCAACTTTATATATATATATATATATATATATATATATATATATATATATATATATATATATATATATATATATATATATATATATATGTGTGTGTGTGTGTGTGTGTATATATATATATATATATATATATATATATATATATATATATATATATATATATATATATATATATATATATATATATATATATATGTGTGTGTGTGTGTGTGTGTGTGTGTGTGTGTTACGCAAAATGTGGATAATTGCCAAATGTGTACATTATGCAATTAATTTTGCAGTTAAACCCTCATCTTCCCTGCTACTACAGAGGTCTGTCCTACCAATTCACAAGTGGCATGTCGGACTTTAAAGAGCAGTTTGAGCAGAAGATTCGAAATTCTCAGACTAAGACTAATATGAAACACTTCTTGTTTACGAGCTGAAATCGTGCAGTTGGGCAAGGAGGAGGGCAGTTAAACCCTCATCTTCCCTGCTACTACAGGGGTCTGTCCTACCAATTCACAAGTGGCATGTCGGACTTTAAAGAGCAGTTTGAGCAGAAGTTGGACAACTTATTACAGTCTAAGAATGACAATGTGGTCATTCCTCGGAAAGAGAAACGTGCACAGTGGATAGCTCAGCTGCTTAGAATTGAAAAGGAAGGGCCTAAAACCAGCTATGATTATAATATGAAAAATATATTCGAAATTCTCAGACTTGGTGACGATGACCGACTTATTCGGAAGCGTAAAGGATTGGAAACTGAATTTAAGTTTATAGTGTGCTTTGAGGAAGGTCATCAGGCCATTTCGGTCACGCATTCAGCTGTGGGTCATGGTGGTGAAAAGAAAACTTTCAAAGGACAAAAGAAGTGGTCTAATTTGACTATGCAGTGCTGCCAGATGTTGATAAGTTTTTGCATTGAGTGTCAAGAGAAGAAAAAACGTAGAATACCTAAAGGTCTGTTGGTGAAGCCTGTTAGAAGCGAGACTATTTTTTCTTGATGCCAAATTGACTTGATCAATTTTCAAACATTACCTGATGGGGAATTTAAATATATTCTGACCTTCATCAACCATTTCAGCAAGTTTTGTGTACTGCGGCCCCTTACATCAAGCTGAGTAGGTTGCTAACACGCTTCTCCCAATATTTTTTACCTTTGGCGCTCCCGTTATCCTGCACTCGGATAACGGGAGAGAGTTTGTGAATGTCGTTATATCAGAGTTGTCTACTCTCTGGCCTGAACTTAAGCTCGTCACTGGTTGGCCGCGCCACCCACAAAGCCAAGGTACAGTTGAAAGATTGAATGGAGTCATTCAAGACAAAGCACGAAAACAAGTCCAGCAGGTGGGGCGTTGGGGTCCACTTTCTCCAGTGGCAAATAAACATTTTGGAACATGAAACCATAAAAACAAGTCCGTTTAAAGTCATTTTCGGGTCGAATCCAAGGTAGGCCCAGCATCCACTATTATTCCACCTAATATGCTCGGCAATATGAAAACTGAAGAATATTTAGACACCATCCTCCAAAATGAAGCCGAAGAGGCGGCTGATGAAGAGCAACAAGAAGGAGAGGAGGAACAGGAAGGAGAAGAGGAACGAGATGGAGAAGAGGCGCCGCAATTCGCTGAAGCTCGACAACTGGCTGCAGCCGGCCAAGAAAAAACCACACTTAGAATGACTAGGAGAGCGAAACACCTCTTAAGTGCTCTACAAGTGCGTGACAACGCAATGCTGAAAGTTCCCGAGTTTGATCGTGGGCCGAGTGACAGCAGGAACCTCCTGGTTGTGGTACTGCAGAGAGACGAGGCCTGTACCAGGTAGGCTACAGAGAAGGACGCATAACCACCCGGTACACGGCAGCTGACATGGACCCCGTTAAGGAGAAGCTTCTCACCCCAGATGAGGTTCCCAACGTTGAAATGGTTTTGAGAACCGCTGTAACCAGGTACACATGAGGCCAAGGGTATGTGAAGTGTGCCTGTAAAACAAATTGCACAACTTCCAGATGCTCCTGCACAAAAAAGCTGTTAAGATGTAACTCTCGTTGCCAACCTGGTTGTTCTTGTAGCAATATTTAAGTGTTAAAGTAGTTTCAATCCCTTTTAGTTTGAACAATAAATACTAATAAATACTAATTTTAGTTAGAACAATAACTACTAGTTCTCTTTGATTCTTGTTTCATTCTGCCTATGGTCTACAATCGGCAAAATGCCGTTGCTTTTTTTAAAAAAAAAGGCAAAATTTTGTCATATGTGGATAATTATCTACATTTGGCAAGCGTAATTTCAAAATGTGTACATTTTGCAACTTTCTCGCAAAATGTACACATTTGGCAATTATCCACATTTTGCGTAACATATATATATATATATATATATATATATATATATATATATATATATATATATATATATGGGTGTGTGTGTGTACAACAGAAAGCAAGAACTTGCGATATCTCAAAAGACGACGAAGTGTAGACCAAGCATTTTCGTTATTATTACACCTGATGTACTCATGCCGATGACCAAAATTGACAACTAACATGCAAATGAACGTCGCTGATGAAGAATGTGATGATGGAGGTAATGAGGGCAGGTGTGGGTATTGTGAGGACTCTGTCAAATTTGGGATACAATGTGATGAATGCCGAAGATGGTACCACAATGAAGCACCTTCTTCAAATTTAATAAATGCCACAAGTGAGATTTATCAAAGCAGGAACATCATTTATAAATGTTCAAGATGTGTTGAGGATGCAAATCCCAATGGTTCATGGGTCAGGCAATCATGGGAAGACATGACGAAACTAAGCATCAACATGGAAGGGAAGAAGGTAAATGTACAACGGCAGATGTCAGATATTATGGATATGATAACTGCTCAATACACCAATATGAGTCATGATATTGCTGAGGTGAAAGAGAAACTTACGGAATACGAACAAGAGAATGTGACCAAGACCACATATGCAAGTAAGCTAAAGTCAAAAAATACTTTGGTCATAGAATCTACAGAGGAAAATATGAAGGCTTCAGAGATCATGAAAACACTCATGAAGAAGATAATCACGAATGTTGAACAGCTCAAAACCTTTAAACAAGGCCACTTGGTAGTTAATTTTGCGGATAAAGTTGGGTTAGAAAAGGTTGAAAATGACTTAGAAGAGGTCAAGAATGACATTAAGGTAGAAGTGGATGAAAAGGATCTACTTAAACCGAAGATCATTGCTAGTATAAAGGAGAAGAATGAATGGTTGAATGATATGTGTGAAAATGAAGAGGAATTTAATTTGATCAGGAAGTTTAAATCAAGACATAGCGGTAAATCACATGTCATTATTAAGTGTAGTCCAAGTATCAGGAAAGTTTTCCGTAAAAAGGACGATAGAGTATATACCACGTATGGAGGATGCTGTAAAATTTATGATTCCTACAATGTATTTCAGTGTTATAACTGCCAGGAATTTGGTCATACAGCCGATAGTTGTAGCAAGACTCAGGTATGTACCAAGTATAGCCAGGAACACCGAACCACGGATTGTAGTGTTAATACGTTAAAGTGTCATAATTGCTCAATGAGGAATTACAAAGATACGAATAATAAGACATATGATGAAAACTCTAAAGTATACAAGGATGAGCTTACCAGGATAAAAAATAAAACTGATCATGGAGTCTACCCCATTGGTAAAGTGTGGTCTGATAAATATTCAATCGATGGGGAATAAAACCATATAGATTAGAAACCTTATTAATGAAATGGAATTAGATTTATGCTAATTAACTGAGACTTGGTTGCAGGGAAATATTAGTGATAACTCAAAGATTCAGGAGATGACGCCGTGTACTCATGATTTCTACCACGTACCAAGAAAGGATAAAACTGGAGGGAGTGGGTGTGTTCGTGTTGAAAACTTTCTCTAGGGTTTTTATCATAAATGAAATAATATTTGAAACTTTGTATATATCTATTTAAAACTGACAAGAAACAGTAAGGTATTGAATGCAATATCATTGTATAACCACCAGGGAGTAATATGTAGAAATTCATTGAAGAATTTAGTGTTCTTGTGGGTGTGGTGGACGATATTAAAAATGCATTAATTGGTGGAGACTTTAATTGTTGGGTAGATGATGAAAATGATAATAAGGCTAAAGAACTCAAGGAATTATTTGAGAAGTTTAATTTAATAAACAGTGTTTTGGTATCAACGTCAGTAGGTGGTCATACACTCGACTTGGTCATATGTGGGAAAGATTCTGACCTAATAAGAAACCTTGAAGTTGAACCAGACTTTGAGATCTCAAAAACACATAAACTGATCACTTTTGATGTTAGTATAAATTGCATCAGAGTATTGAAAAAATTGATCACATATAGGGAATGGGAAAATTTCGATGCTGAGAATTTTATTGAAGTTAGTGTAGCGCAAATGTCTTGTGAGAACATACAATATGAACATATGGTTGATAGAGAATGTGTTGGTGTTATACCAAAAAATATAATGACAATTTTAGAAAATTGTATGATACCAAGTGTCCTATAAAGAGCAAACAAATAGTTGTACACGAAAATGTTAGATGGTATAATAGTGAGCTATTAAAGGCAAAAAGACATAGACGTAAGCTTGAAGGTAGTTGGAAAAGAGCCAAATCCTCACAAGCCAGAAATCTATATAATAAGGCCAGAAATGACTATAACATCCTGTTAGAAAAAACAAAAATAAAATTCTACAACGGTGAAAGTGAAAAACTAATAACATGATGGAGTTTCACAAAAACCTAGATGATTTGATGGGATTAAAAAAAAAAAAAAAATATGTCTTGCCTGAAAATGTCTCTGCAGAGAAATTTGCTATATTCTTCAATGGAAAAATTTATAAAATTTATAGTGGTTTCCCCCAAAATCAGTTACTGTAGAAGGACAGTCAGTTATGCTAGTAAAGGAGGGTAAGAAGTTAATAAAATTTAAGGAAATAAATATGCGTGACTTGTTAAATGTTATGAGAGAGATGAAGAATACATATTGTGGAAACGATCCTTTCCCAAATAGTTCAATAAGTGAAGCTCCAAACAAGCAAGTTTTATATAATATTTACCTAAATATAATTAACCTAAGTATATCACAATCCAGTTTTCCTAGCTGTGAAAAAAACTATGTTGATCAAATCAATATACAAAGGATATGGGATGTAAACGAACTAAATTCATATAGGCCAATTTTAAATTTATCCTATATGTCGAAGCTTATTGAAAAAGTCATAAGTGAGCAATTATGGGCGCATATTGATGAGTTAGAGGTATTACCGGAAAATCAATCGGCCTACAGAGCTAATCACTCTACAGAAACTACGTTATGCTCAATAATGAATGATATGATAGGTCTTCTTGATGAGGGAAAGTGTGGAGTTTTGATTATGATAGATCTTAGTACTGCTTTCGATACTGTTGTGCACGAGTACTTACTTGACGACTTCGCAAGCACAGGAATTTTTGCGAAGCTACTTAACAAACAGGAAGACTATTGTAGAAGTTTCTGGAAACCGATCTAGTGAGAGAATTCTTATGAAAGGTGTACCACAGGGTAGTGTTCTAGGCCCTATCTTGTTCAACATATATACTATCGAGCTATCACATATCTTGAAAAAACAAAAAGTGGGCTTTAAACTATATGCAGATGATACTCGGTTCTACCTTTCAATTTCAACAACATAAGTTACAAAGAAGAAAATTGATGTGATAATGACTGAAATAAAAACATGGATGCAGAGGAAAAAGCTTAAATTAAATTATGATAAAACAGAATGTATGTTTTATGGCACAAAGGTGGCTTTGAAGAATTACCAGTTATTTCAAAGTACAAAAATTTATACCAGAAAGTTACTTCCAAACCTGAAGGAGTATAATTTGACTCCCTTATGTGACTTATTTGAAGAAAAAATATCTATATGTCCTTGGAGTTTAAATTGTATAAATATAGATATAGAAAATCTGGATTATAAAAAGAGAGAGTATGATACTATTGAATAATATTATTTTTTTAGAAAAAATAATAAATGTAAAATGATTAATTCTGTTCATATGTATTGTGATGGATCGGTTAGTGAACATGGAGCTGGATGTGGATTTATAAATTGTGTTATGATGAAAATGGAAAATGTGAGATAAAAAAAGAACGTTTCAAAATAGAAGGAACAAATTGTAGTACAGTTTCTGAATTATATGCAATATATGAAGGATTAAAAGCAGTTTCTGATATTAGGAAAGATCATTTTATTTTTGTAGACAGACAAAGTGCATTAAAATCATTGAAGGCTAAACAACCCCGTTATAAATCTGTTGTAAATAAATGTAGAAATTGGGTTTATAATATTCATTTAAATAATAATAAAGTTGAATTTATATGGATACCTTCCCATGTAAATATTTATTATAATGATATTGCAGATAAGTTAGCTAAACAGGGGGCAGAAAAATATGAAAGTGATATTTTTGAATTAATAAGTCTTAATAATATCAAAAGTCATATAAGATCAGTTAGAAATCAAAATGAGCTATTAACTATTAAGCTATTACTGGAAAAGGGAAGTACTTGTTTATATCATTATTTAAAAATTTCTGAAGGAACAAATGTAACTTATGGAAAACGATCTACTTTGCTTGAAAGTTGGGTTATGAGACTTAGATTGGGATATAAGTATTATTGGGAATTTAACAAAGACAAAAATGTACCTTGTAAATTTTGTAAACAACACAAAAGTCATAAGTTGTATCATTACATTATGGAATGTAAAGAATTTGATGGAATCAGAAATGATTCCATTGCAGACCTGTATGAACATATATGTTTAGTAATTAATAATAATAGAATAACTGATTTAATTGAAAAATGTAAGGGAAATCATATTGTATTTTAAAATAGAATAACTGTGTTATTGGGAAAGGGAAGATATAAGAACACTATACTTCCCTTTTGATGTAAATTATAAATAAAAATTTTTAATTTGAATTGAATTTGAGTATAAAAATTGGTGACGCTGATGTTAGGATTGCACCTGTTGTGAAAAATTTGGGTGTACTGATAGATTGTAATTTGTCAATGATGTATCAAATAGTGAACACAGTGAAAGTGTGTAACTATCACCTGAGAAACATAGCATTTATTAGAAAATATTTAACAGAGGGCAGTACAAAAATTTTAGTGATGAGTCACGTTAATATCAAGGCTTGATTATTGCAATTCTCTGTACTATAAATTGCCCAATACACTACTAAGCAAGCTTCAAAATGTGCAAAACCGGGCGGCTAGACTGATAAAAGGCATTAAATTTCGGGAGAGAATAACTCCTGCACTGATCGATCTACATTGGTTACCGATTAAGGCTAAAATTGAATTTAAGATTTGTTTGTTGACTCACAAAGCACTTACAAGTGATAAGCCTAAATATCTTCGTGATTGCTTGGTCGCCTACCCTCAAGCTACTAGCGCTGCTGTAAGAGTTAGACATGCTGATGACCCATATAGACTTGTACCAACCTTGTGTCACACGATCGTACATTATTCATTTTGTGTATATATTATGCTTGTATCTTAGCTCTTCCCTCGCACTAACCATGAAATTTCTTGTTGCTTTGAGCTTTTGTATATAAAGGAGAGTGTTCTATAATAAACTCACACAGTTGCTTTCATACTGTCTTTGAGTCACAACCTTCTCTCGGCCCATCACATTGGTGACCCCGGAAGTCGACTCGCTATCCCCGGCTTCCACCGCCCCTCACCCCTCCATCGTTGGTATTATGGCAGACTCTACAGAAGTTATTGCTGCCACTCCCCCATTGAAACTTTCATCATTCGCCAGCAGAGAGGCGTTTGCTTGGTTTCAGCGCGCAGAAGTCCAGTTTCGCATCAAGGGTGTGACTCGCTCAACCACCAAAGTAGACTATGTTCTCGCGGCGATACCTGAGGACACCTTCCCGGAAATATCCGACTGGGTTTGTGAACAAGGAGACACCCCAATAGCGTATGACGCCCTCAAAACATACCCTCTGCAGCAGTACTCGCCGTCGCCAGCCGCCCGTATAGCAAAGCTTATTCAGCTCTCGCAACAACTGTTGGGGGACCAAAGGGCTTCGCTCGCCCTCAGGGAAATGACCAGTATCGCTCGCCTGCAACCTGCCACAGGCGGCTCTCCTCGTGAGGTGAACCTACTTCGTGCCCTTTGGATACGCCGTTTACCCGGACCTATACGCGCTGCCATACCCGATGTCGATAGTTTACCCATAAAGGACTTGATGACCAAAGCCGATGCCCTTATTGACAGCCACTTCAAGACCTCCATCAACGCCTCCACCCCCGACGAAGAGGACGCCTATTCAACGTCAACCGAAGCAGACACGAATGCCCTAGGACATACACGCCTACCCCGTGACGTGCCGAAGCGGTGACAAACCCACCCACCACCCACCACTCGCTCGCGCCCCAACCAATGACTTCTACAGCCACTTACTACCTCCCATCCGCCGCAGTTTTGCTACTACCACTTCAGATTCGGGGCAACCGCGAAGAATTGTGCCAAGGATTGTCAGTGGCCAAAAAACATGTAAGGAGGCCATCGCTCGTGGTGGTGGCCTCCCGTATTTTTAATCTTTTCTTTTTACATGATGCAGGAACGGGCTTGCGATTTTTGGTACACACGGGTGCTTGTCGTTCTCTTTTGCCAAGGGAACTCTTCAGGACACGACGTAGTCTGTCTACATCTGCCGACGTCCCCTTGGTAGCTGCCAACGGATCTGCAATACCCACCTACTATTAAGAGAACCTCACATTATCGCTTGGAAACGATAAATTTAATTGGAAGTATTTCGTTGCTGACGTCACATTGCCAATCCTCGGTGAAAATTTCCTCTCTGATTTCCACCTTCTGGTCGATGTCACCCACCGACGACTGGTCAACGCAGACTCGTACTTGTCAACACCTCTTTAACCCACCCCCTCCAACCTCGCTCTACACATCAGCGCACCGACGGATGCCTACGCCCACCTCCTCACGTCGTACCCGGAAGTTTTCCGTCCAGAACTTCGCCAAACGCCCACGGTTCCTGCCAATCACGGTATTTATCACCATATCAAGACGCCGGGATCTGCAGTCTTCGCAAAATTCAGAGGTCTGGCACCGGAACGATTGGCAGCCGCCAAACAGACGTTCGCCGAAATGGAGGAAATGGGCCTTTGCCAATAGGCCTCCAGCCCATGCTCGTCACCCTTACACATCGTTCTGAAGAAAGACGGCTCCCTCCGTCCGTGCGGGGATTACAGGCGCCTAAACATACAAACAGAACCGGATCACTATCCCCTCCCAAACATTGCCAATGTGACCTCCTACCTGCACAAAGCGAAGGTTTTCTCTACGCTCGACCTCCTGAAGGGGTATTATCAGGTGCCTATGAACCCAGAAGACATCCCCAAGGCTGCCATCACCACTCCATTTGGTACATACACCTTAAATTACTCCTGTTTTGGCCTTCGTAATGCTGGGGCTGCGTCTCAACATCTCATGGATGGCTTCTTAGGGGACCTCCCCTTCTGTGTTTGTTATGTGGACGACATACTTGATTTCATCTCCTCTAAAGAGGAACACCTCCGTCGGTTGCCGTTCAACTTGGATTGGATTACAACGCCCTGGCTGAAGCCCAATGACAGGATCCAGAGTATCAAGCATGTAGGACATCCTGCACGTCCCTCCATTGGGAAGACTTCCCCTCGAAGGCTCCAACACCACCCTCCTCTGTAACATCAGTACTGGTAGACCGCGACCTTGGATTCCAGCTTCCATGCGCCGGCAGGTTTTTTATTTCATTCACGGCCTTTCACATCCCTCGTGCCGTTCTACTGCACAGCTGCTGAAGACAAAGTTCATTTGGCCCAGCAAAAGGATTGGGTCCGCGCCTGTACTTCTTGCCAAACTTCCAAAGTACATCGACACACGGATTCAGGAGTGGGCACCTTTCCTCAACCTCAGCGTCGTTTTGCATATATTCACGTCGATGTTATAGGCCCCCTACCCACATCACAAGGACATCGTTACCTGTTTACCGTCATCGACCGCTCCACTCTTTGCCCTGAAGCCATTCCCATGGAAACTGCAATGTCTGCCTCATGTACATCTGCCTTACTCTCAGGATGTATTGCAAGATTTGGTATCACCTCTCAATTGTGGACATCATTAGCGAATCTCCTGGGCATCACCCTACATCAGACAATGGCCTACAACCCCGCTGCCAACGGAATGGTTGAACGTTTTCATCGCACCCTCAAAGCAGCTTTGATGTCCTGCTGCAAGGTTTCCAACTGGTTTGCTCAGCTTCCCTGGGTCTTCCTGGGGCTAAGGACCACTCCTAAAGACGCCCTTAATGTCTTGGCACCTGAAATGGTGTATGGCGATCCGTTGGTCGTCACTGACAAATTTTCTCCTTCTACAACCTCCTTCGACGATCTCTAGCGCATACGTCACGTCGTGGGAAAATTTACTCCATGCCGCCAGACTTACAAGCCCCCAGCAAAGCATCACACACCAACAGACTTGCACTCTGCAACGCATGTCTTCCTGCGCAACGACACTAGCAAGCCACTGCTAATGCCCCCTTACACGGGCCATTTCCTTGTGATCCGACGCAGTCCGAAAGCATTCCTACTAAACATTCGTGGCAAAGAAGACTGAGTCTCCATTGATCGTCTAAAACCTGCTTATCTCCTGCCAGATGATCCGTCTACAGTTCGCCTCTCTAGATCAGGGCACCCTATTTAACATGTACAGTATGTCATTTTTTGGGGGGAGAGCCATGTACCAACCGTGTGTCACACGATTGTACATAGTTATTTTTGTGTATATATTATGCTTGTATCTTCGCTCTTCCCTCGCACTAAAAAGAACCAGAATAAACATGTCTGCTTTTCTCATCTGTAACGGTGTCTGTTTTTTAACATGAAATTTCTTGTTGCTTTGAGGTTTTGTATATAAAGGAGAGTGTTCTATAATAAACTCACTCAGTTGCTTTCATACTGTCTATGAGTCATAACCTTCTCTCGGTCCATCACATATTTGAAAGTAGTATGAATCATGCAATAGGAGGAAGAACTTTTTGTTATGCTCCACCGAGACTCTTCAACGACTTTCCACTTGATGTCAAGAATAGCAAAATTGTGGCAGCTTTCAAGAAAAACCTGAAGACTTATCTCTTTGAAAAGTGTTATAATAGTGATCTAAAAACTATTAAGCCTGAATGCAAATGCTAGCGAATAACTGAAAAGATACAGAGCAAAATATAAACTGGAAAGAAATTATTTTCACACATCTCGGCCCGCTTGAACAGACTCTTAGAGTCTGATGGAGGGCGAGAAATAAACCCCTAAAAGTAAAAGTAAAAAAGTAAAAAGCAAAGAGGATTTAAGGCAAGCCTAGCAGTTGGCAAAAGAAAATGAGAGCAACCGTCAAGGGGAAACTAAAGGCAGCACGATCTTAAGGCTAAAGACAGAATTTTCCATGTGGGTGATAAAGTCTTAGTATTAATCCAGAAAGAAGGTCCCTCATTATCTTATAAGTTCGAAGGCCCATTACCTATCATAGATAAAAGGGGAAATTTTAATTACTTAATTGATATGGGTAGGCGTAGAGCTAAGTGGTTGCACATCAACTTGCTAAAGAAATATAATGAACGTCCAGAGCCAGTTGTAACCGTGTCGCAGAGAAAGATTACATTTGAGAAGAACTCTGTGGTTCTTAATAATTTCACGTTGTTTAATCCTAGCTTCGAGGAAGAAAAAACAAGGGAATTGTTCAATGTCTTTTCAAATTATCCAGAAACTGTTAGTGATAAATTAGGTTTAACTAATCTCTTAGAACACGATATTGAGTTCCAGGACACAAAACCCATTAGACAAAGTCCTTATCGTCCAATCCCAGAAAAAGCAAATTCAGTCCAACAGGAAATTCAGTATATGCTAGACAATGGTTTGATTGTTCCTAGCGAAAGTGATTGGTGTTCTCCAATAGTTCTTGTTAAGAAGGAAGATGGATCAGATAGGTTGTGTATTGATTTTAGAAAAGTGAATAGTGTTACAAACCAAAGTAATTTTCCCCTCCCCAGGACAGAAGATTGTTTAGATAGAATAGGAAACGCCAAGTTTATTTCTAAACTTGATTTGGCCAAAGGTTATTGGCAAGTACCTTTAAGTAGTCGAGCACAGAAAATATCTGCTTCCATAACACCTTTCGGTAGTTATGAACCCAAAGTTATGGCTTTTGGTCTACGAAATACAGCGAGTACTTTCCAAAGAATAAAGTTTTAAATGGAATTGATAACTGTGTCGTGTATTTGGATGATCTCGTAGTGTTTTCAGATACGTGGGAGCAAGATTTACGAATTTTTAGCTAAAGTCCTAGCAGTCCTTGAGAAAATAAAACTATTTTAAAATCTGAAAAAAATGCGAATTCGGGAAAACCTCGATCACATATTTGGGTCATAAAGTGGGTCTAGGTAAGATTTGTCCAAAAGATGGGAACATAGAGGCTATCATCAACTTCCCAATCCCTACCAGTAGAAAACAGGCAATGAGATTCATTGGAATGATTTCATATTTCTGCAGATTGGTTCCTAATTTTTCAGAAATAAGTGCTCTAATAACGAGTCTTTTCAAGAAAGGACGAAGTTTTGTATTTGATAATGAATGTATATAAGCTTTCAATAAGTTAAAGGCCATAATGATTCACGAGCCCGTACTAATGTTACCCTATTTCACCAAGTAATTTAATTTAGCGATAGATGCAAGTGATATTGGCATAGGAGGAGTTCTGTTTCAAGAAGTAAACGGACTAAGCACCCTGTAGCTTATTATTCGAAGAAGTTAAATAAAGCACAGCAGAATTATTGAACTATTGAGAAGGAATTGTTTAGTTTAGTATCAACTTTATATATACAGTAGTGGTCATGTTTTACCTGTGTATACTGATCACCATCCATTAGGTTACTTAGATAGGTTTAAGAATAAGAATAAAGGGCTCATGCGTTGGAGTTTAGAATTACAAGATTACGATTTAAAGATATTTCGTATAAAGGAAAAGAATAATGTAATAGCCGACAGTCTTTCTAGAGATTTTTCAGAATGATATGGAAGTTTTTTTTTTTTTCTCTCTCTCTCTCTCTCTCTCTCTCTCTCTCTCTCTCTCTCTCTCTCTCTCTCTCTCTCTCTCTCTCTCTCTCTCTCTCTCATCAATAAGTAAGAATGTGTTTCGATTTTGTTATGTGATGAGAAAGTAATGAAGCAATTGTTTCTCAGTTTAGGGATAAGTGATTTTCTCCCTTGATAATTTTGTTTAAAAAAAGATAAAATCAGTAGATTTTCCTTTTTTTTTTCTTTTAGGGGGAACGTGTCATGTGTAGATAGAATAATGTAGAAAAGAATGTTAAAACATGTAAGGTTTCTACTCTTAAGAAGCAGAAAGAAGAGGTACCGCTAGTGTTTACCAATGCTGTCACCGCCATTGAATAAGGTCAAGACATTAATTAGATGTGCCCAGATCAGCAAACCTGGGGCATAAGGGCAGGGGCGTAGTAGCAGGGGGGCTTCACAGTCCCGTCACTCGTCACTCGCTTAGTTTTACAGAGAGCAGCCTCCATATTGGGAATCAAGCCACTTATAATGTTTGATCCCCAGTGCATACCGTACAAACATATGTTAATCTATCCATCATTACCAAACACTATTATAGTAACAAACTACATCATTGATACGTAGTAATAAATTGAAAACATGACAAACGCAAACACATGTAGTTGACGAATATCGCACATATAAACATATATATATATATATATATATATATATATATATATATATATATATATATATATATATATATATATATATATATATATGTATGTATATATATATATATATATATATATATATATATATATATATATATATATATATACATATATATAAATATATATATATATATATATATATATATATATATATATATATATATATATATACGTATATATATATATATATATACGTATATATATATATATATATATATATATATATATATATATATATATATATATATTTCTTCATAATTCTTTTTGAATATGTATACTTTTATACAATTTCAGAGCTTATGAAGTATTAATTATACATTATTCATACACTTTTAATATGTATATTTTCTGGTCTCAGGCAGGACTTTCAAATATGTATGTTTATATTAGAAATATGCTTTCTTATTAATTTTGCTTACTTACAATTATTATATATATATATATATATATATATATATATATATATATATATATATATATATATATATTATATATATATATATATATATATATATATATATATATATATATATATATATATATATAAATATATTATTATTATTATTATTATTATTATTATTATTATTATTACTATTATTATTATTATTTTTATTATTATTATTATTATTATTACTAGCCAAACTACAACCCTACTTGGAAAAGCAAGATGCTATAAGCCCGAGGGCTCCAATAAGGAAAAATAGCTCATTGAGGAAAGAAAATTAACAATAAATCATTCTAAAAAAGTAATAACGTCAAAACAGATATGTCCTATAGAAACTATTAACAACGTCAAAAACAGATATGTCATATAAAAACTATAAAAAGACTCATGTCAGCCTGGTCAACATGAAAACATTTGCTCCAACTTTGAACTTTTGAAGTTCTACTGATTCAACTACCCGATTAGGAAGATCATTCTACAACTTGGTAACAGCTGGAATAAAACTTTTAGAATACTGTCTAGTATTGAGCCTTATGATGGAGAAGGCCAGGCTATTAGAATTAACTGCTTGCCTAGTATTACGAACAGGATACAATTGTCCAGGGAGATCTAAATGTAAATGATGGTCAGAGTTATGAAAAATCTCATGCAACATGCATAATGAACTAATTGAACAACGGTGCCAAAGATTAATATCTAGATCAGGAATAAGAATTTTAAGAGACCGTAAGTTTCTGTCCAAAAAAAATTAAGGTGAGAATCAGCAGCTGAACACTAGACAGGAGAATAAAACTCAAAACAAGGTAGAATAAAGAATTAAAACATTTCTTCAGAATAGATTAATCACCAAAAATCTTGTAAGACTTTCTCAATAAGCCAATTTTTGTGTGCAATTGAAGAAGACACAGACGTAATGTATTTCTCAAAAGTAAATTTCCTGTCAAGAATCACACCTAAAATTTTAAAAGAGTCATACAAATATAAAGAAACATTATCAATACTGAGATCCGGATGTTGAGGAGCCACCGTCCTTGACCTACTTACAATCATACTTTGAGTTTTGTTAGGATACAACTTCATACCCCATAATTTGCACCATGCACTAATTTTAGCTAAATCTCTATTAAGGGATTCACCAACCCCAGGTCTACAGTCAGGGGATGGAATTGATGCAAAGAGAGTAGGATCATCTGCATATGCAACAAGCTTGTTTTCTAGGCCAAACCACATGTCATGTGTATATAGTATGAAAAGTAATGGCCCAAGAACACTACCCTGTGGAGCACCGGATATCACATTCCTATAATCACTATGGTGCCCATCAACAGCAAGTCTTTGAGATCTATTACTTAAAAAATTAATAATAATGCTAATAAACGACCCACCCACTCCCAACTGTTTCAGTTTGGAAACAAGGGCCTCATGATTAACACGGTCAGAGGCAGCACTAAAATCAAGGCCAATCATACGAACTTCCTGACCACAATCAAGGGATTACTGTACAGCATTGGAGATTGTAAGAAGGGCATCACATGCTACAAGACCTTTACGAAAACCAAATTGCAAACTAGGGAATAGATGATTACCTTCAGCAAACCTATTAAGACGTTTTGCCAGAAGACATTAAAATATTTTAGATAATATGGGAGTTATGGATATTGGGCGGTAATCAGTGGGACTTGAGCTACCACAAACACATTTACATAGAGGAGTAACGTTAGCAGTTCTCCAACAAGTGCTAAAAGCTCCTCTTCTTGCTAACTTGCGCAAAATAACAGGTAACTTTGGAGCCAAGAAATCGGATGTCTTTATAAAAAACAAAGGAAAATTACCATTTGTGTCTACCCCTCTATAAGCATCAAGGTCCATCAACAGAGCTTTAATCTCACGAGATCGAAAAGCTAAATTAGTTAGTTTAGCCTCAGGAATGAGGAAGATCATGTTTTTCATTACTCTGTTTACTGTCAAAAACATCAACCAAAAGGATTGCCTTTTCCTTTGGACAGTGATTGCCTGAGCCATCTGGTTTAAATAAAGGAGGAACTGTTGCATCTACACCTAAGAGTGCAGATTTAAGGGTACACCACCATTTATGTTCCTGAGTTATACCAGAAAGGGTTTCTTTTATGGTTAAATTGTACTCCTTTTCAGTTGAGGCATAAACTCTCTGAGCAAAAGCTCCAAGCTGAGTATAGTTGTTCCATGTCAAATCTTATCTGTTACCCTTTCAAAGATGATAGGCCTCCTGCTTTTCCAAACAAGCACGTCTGCACTCATCAGTGAACCACAGTTCGTCCTTCACTCAGTACCTTAACACATGAGAGGGAATACGCCTATCAATTATGTTGACTAGATTCTCATTCAAAGGGACAACAGGATCTACGCTACTATTAGTTTGTGGGCTGAGGGGGCTCACCTTGCACCCCCCAACCGCCCCTTAAAATTGACAAAAGTGCATTTAGGTTGTAGCATTTGATCCATATTCTCATTTTTTTAATGTTCCCATTGAAAAAATAGGGACTCACTACCACTCCTCGGCCACTTTATTTGATGACATCATCGAATTTTGCAGCTGCCAATTTTGGGGTAGGGGAAACCTAATTAGACATAACTCTGGACTGAATGGTCAGAGAAAGATAAATGACATATCAAAATGTTTGCTTTGGGCCTCTCTAACAGATAAAATAGACAATTTGCAATTATGTTTAATAATTAGGTCACCAGAGGTCAAAAGGTCACCAAATTTGGGGTCAAGTGAAAATTTTAGGCACCTCCATAAATGTAACCCCAGGACCAGTTAGACCAATATCTGATGACTTTTTCTGCCTTATTTCATCTCTAGAGACCTCAAGAAATAGAATAATACCCATTAAGTGTACTTATTGGCCAAATCATGGAAATGAGATGTTATGTAAAAAAAGTCAATTTTCAAATTTGTCGTTTTTTTGCCTCAAAATCGTAAAAACTGATAAAGCTAATAACTCTTCTTATAGAGGGGCTACAGAAATTAGTTTGGTGTGTTTTCCTAGGTTTTGGTGGGTCAGAGAATCCAAAATAAGCATTCTCAACAATGTCAACTAATTACCTCATGCTGGAATTCCAGATGGCCGCCACTCTGGACGCCGTAATTTTAAATTGGCTATAACTCCTCCATGAATGCAGCAAGAGAGATAATATTCGTGTCCTCACCCAGGTTCTTGAGATCACAGCATCCAATAAAGGCAGTCTCACCAAGTCTGTTAGTAAATTTGGGGAAAGTCACCTAAATCAACAACAGAAATGCTTTATTTGAAGGTTACGACAATCATGAATGAAATACAATAAAACTGTACATGAATGTACAATATACTCATATGATGCAAGACCTCATTGGAAAAATTCACAGTGTTGCTTTGGACTACAGAAAAAAGTCAACCTATGCAAGGTATAAAGTTTGATAGTCTACTTGGGTACGTTTGAGTCCACTTTTAATTAATGGAAAGGCAAATGTTGGAAATATCTTGTGATACAAGGTCCTTGGTCCTTACCCTGAAATCTACCATCTTGTTACTTGAAACTTTCTTAGTCCAAGTCAGGACCCACTACCATCACTTTCATAGTCATCATCAAAATTTCCATCACTTCCATTGTTTTCATCAAGGCTTTTATCATCAGACGTCTCAAGTATATCAGCCATACCTGTAGGAAGTGCAGTTCCCTTGAACCAAAAGGGTTCTAGATTTCCATCATTCATTATGCAACCATGATCCACAGCTGGATGAGGGACCTCAGGTTTGGGATAATGGGCACGTTTCCATATCGCAACCTGATAGTTCACCACCTGATTTGCTCATTTAAACACTCTTGGCGCCTGAAGAGATGAAAAATCAACATTCTTCTTTGAATCCAGCGACTGCCCACTGCACTTTAACCCGAGCATTTGGTATCGAAGCTGGTCAACCTCCTTTGTCTTAGTTTTGGCAGAATACATGGTACAGGTGAAATCCTCAAGAGCAAGGAATATTTCATTGGTTACCTCCCATGACTCCCCTAGGCAACTGAAAACTTCTTGGTACATTGTGCATTTCTATAGAATTCACAGCAGTTCTAATTTGACAATATCTTTAAAAGCACTAGTCATATCGCATCTACTGAATGCATGAAGACCAAGGAAAGCAGACCAAGGAGAGCGGCACAGTAAGTTGGTGTGAACCCTTTCGATAGTTCTGTGACATCTGTGAATCGCCTTCTGTTCCCAGTGCCAGTATCAAAAAGGAGTTGCACACCTAAGTTTGGAGCATAATACAGAAGTATGAAGAATATGTCACCGTCTGGACTTCGAACCCGAACAAATTTTATCCTTCATCCTTGGCATAGGTTGAATAGAGAATGACACAAGAATCAGTCTCTTCCTGGATTGAGTCAAGAGATTCAATTTGAAATGCAGTGATCCTCTCCTTGTCTGCCTTTAGTTCATACGCCTTGCCCTTACAAACTAAGATAAGCTTCTTCTCTCCCTTCGGTATATTCTCCCCCATGCACCAAACCTAGAAGAGTAATTCAATGAGCTGAGTTTTATTGTCGTCATTACTCAAGAACTCTTTCCAGTTATCCGGTCGCCTTGTGTTTTCTCCACTAACCAAATGTTTTTTCTTGAGCCAAGATTTGATCTCTCCAGGGATTTTATTGAATTGGGCATGTAAATCGAGAGTGTTTAAATGAGCATATCAGGAGGTGAACTATCAGGTTGCGATATGGAAACGTGCCTATTATCCCAAACCTGATGTCCCTCATTCAGCTGTGGATCATGGTTGGATAATGAAGGATGGAAATCTAGAACCCTGTTGGTTCAAGGGAACTGCACTTCCTACAAGTATCCAAGGTACCTAGAGGTGATGCTACAGATGGTGAATATGGGGGGCGAAAGCAGCAGAGACAGCTAGCATCATGATACCCGTTCATCACAGATCCAGAGGGAGAAAGCCGCCAGAAGAATCCATTCATAACAGAGAGACTGAAGAAGAATGATGACTTCTTTGCTCCATTGCCCAAACAGAGGCTGAAGACTTTCGCTGACATTGGCAAGAAAGCACTTGTGAAAATATCAAGTAACAAAACAGTGGAGTACAAACAGCAGGGGAATATCGCCTTCAAGTTGTTGGTCAAGTCTCAAAACCACAAATTGGATGTTCAAGAACTTCTACGATACCCACTCATGCCTGTGCCATCATTACTTGAGACACCAGATGGGTATCTTCTGAAGACAGACAAGAGCAAGGCATTCCACCACTTAGTGAAAGACACGAATGATTCCTCTATTCCTCCTGACAAAGATACCATGAATGTAGAAGATGGAAATGCCGTGCTTCACTCATTGAAGGAAATGCCAAAAACATTCAAACATACGTCAAAACATCTTGTCCGTCTCTACATCTGGGAAATCCAGTGTGATTTTCAGCACTGACACATACATGCCCAATACAATAAAACCCCCGGAGAGATCAAATCTTGGGTCAGGAGAAAAATGTTTGGTTAGTGGAGAAAACACAAGAAGAACAAATAACTGGAAAGAGTTCTTGAGTAATGACGACAATAAAACTCAGCTCATTGAATTACTCTTGAGGGTTTCGTGCACGGAGGAGAATATACCGAAGGTAAAGAAGAAGCTTATCTTAGTTTGTAAAGGCAAGGCGTACGAACTGAAGGCAGACAATGGGAAGATCACTGCATTTCAAATTGAATCTCTTGTCTCAACCCAGGAAGAGACTGATTCACGTGTCATTCTCTATTCAACCTATGCCAAGGATGAAGGATATAAATTTGTTCGGGTTCAAAGTCCAGACAGTGATATATTCTTCATACTTCTGTATTATGCTCCAAACTTAGGTGTGCAACACCTTTTTTGACACTGGCACTGGGAACAGAAGGCGATTCACAGATGTCACAGAACTATCGAAAGGGTTCACACCAACTTACTGTGCCGCTCTCCTTGGTCTGCTTTCCTTGGTCTTCATGCATTCAGTAGATGCGATATGACCAGTGCCTTTAAAGGAATTGTCAAGTTAAAACCGCTGCGAATTCTACAGAAATGCCCAAAGTACCAAGAAGTTTTCAGTTGCCTAGGGGAGGTAACCGATGAAATATTCCTTGCTCTTGAGGATTTCACCTGTACCATGTATTCTGCCAAAACTAAGACAAAGGAGGTTAACCAGCTTCGATACCAAATGTTCGAGTTAAAGTGCAGTGGGCAGTCGCTGGATTCAAAGAAGAATGTTGATTTTTCATCTCTTCAGGCACCAAGAGTGTTTAAATGAGCAAATCAGAAGGTGAACTATCAGGTTGCGATATGGAAACGTGCCCATTATCCCAAACCTGAGGTCTCTCATCCAGCTGTGGATCATGGTTGCATAATGAATGATGGAAATCTAGAACCCTGTTGGTTCAAGGGAACTGCACTTCCTACAGGTATGGCTGATATACTTGAGATGTCTGATGATGAAAGCCTTGATGAAAACAATGGAAGTCATAGAAATTTTGATGATGACCATGAAAGTGATGGTAGTGGGTCCGACTTGGACTAAGAAAGTTTCAAGTAACAAGATGGTAGATTTCAGGGTCGAAGGACCAAGGACCTCTCTTGTATCACAAGATATTTCCAATAATTGCCTTTCCATTAATTAAAAGTGGACTCAAACGTACCCAAGTAGACTATCAAACTTAATACCTTGCATAGGTTGACTTTTTTTTCTGTAGTCCAAAGCAACACAGCGTGAATTTTTCCAATGATGTCTTGCATCATATGAGTATATTGTACATTCATGTACAGTTTTATTGTATTTCATTCATGATTGTCGTAACCTTCAAATAAAGCATTTCTGTTGTTGATTTAGGTGACTTTCCCCAAATTTACTGACAGACTTGTTGAGACTGCCTTTATTGGATGCTGTGATCTCAAGAACCTGGGTGAGGACACGAATATTATCTCTCTTGCTACATTCATGGAGGAGTTATAGCCAATTCAAAATTAAGGCGTCCAGAGGGGCGGCCATCTGGAATTCCAGCATGAGGTAATTAGTTGACATTGTTGAGAATGCTTATTTTGGATTCTCTGACCCCCAAAACCTAGGAAAACACACCAAACTAATTTTTGTAGCCCCTCTATAAGAAGAGTTATGAGCTTTATCAGTTTTTACGATTTTGAGGCAAAAAAACGACAAATTTGAAAATTGACTTTTTTACATAACATCTCATTTCCATGATTTGGCCAATAAGTACACTTAATGGGTATTATTCTATTTCTTGAGGTCTCTAGAGATGAAATAAGGCAGAAAAAGTCATCAGATATTGGTCTGGCTGGTCCTGGGGTTACATTTATGGAGGTGCCTAAAATTTTCACTTGACCCCAAATTTGGTGACCTTTTGACCTCTGGTGACCTAATTATTAAACATAATTGCAAATTGTCTATTTTATCTGTTAGAGAGGCCCAAAGCAAACAATTTGATATGTCATTTATCTTTCTCTGACCATTCAGTCCAGAGTTATGTCTAATTAGGTTTCCCCTACTCCAAAATTGGCAGCTGCAAAATTCGATGATGTCATCAAATAAAGTGGCCGAGGAGTGGTAGTGAGTCCCTATTTTTTCGACGGGAACATTAAAAAAATGAGAATATGGATCAAAAGCTACAACCTAAATGCACTTTTGTCAATTTTAAGGGGGGGTGCAAGGTGAGCCCGCTCAGCCCCCGGACTATATATAATTGCGACCAATTCAACCACAAAAGATCATGCAAAATTCCATTCCAGTCTGCGTGGGATTTCATATAAATTTTACAAGAGTATGCTATATCAGGGACAGGCTACGAAGTCTTCACTACTAATGAAATCAAGGCATGATCAGATGTCCCGACTGGAGAACCAACCTTACTAGTTATAACGCCAGGGGGATTCAGTGTATAGGAGGTCCAAGCAATTACCAGACCTGTGAGTAGCTTCATTTATGATTTGCTCACAGCCTGATTCAGAATATATAACTAAATTCAGTTTTTTTAATATATGTTGTACAACACAACAGCCATATTGCAAAGCAAGTTGAAACTTGTTGAACGATTTGATTTACCTAATGTTTTCATTTATCTAGATTCACGAAGTAAACAAATGTAAGAATCAAATTTACTGTATTCTCTTCTCACAAGGTCTGATGCTTCATGTTATTATTCATTGAGTAATATGAATTGCTTTGTTATAGTTTTGACATCGTCATATTTACGTTCATTATGATCGTGTAGACCACTTTGAGTCATCAACATTTTTCAAAACATAAGGATGTTTTATCCATTGTACAAAATAGGTACAATGACTCAGAAAAGATTGAATCACTGCATGATACTTCATTGTCATTCGGAAAAAAACGATAGCCTTGACTTGATCAATATTGCGAATGAGTTTGTAGCAAAGAATCAACATTGTCAGTATATTTTTGGTAAATTCACCAAGCAGGCCAATCGGTATATATATATATATATATATATATATATATATATATATATATATATATATATATATATATATATATATATATATATATATATATATATATATATATATATATATATATATATATATATATATATATATATATATATATATATATATATATATATATATATATATATATATATATTATATATATATATATATATATATATATATATATATATATATATATATATATATACATATACATATATATATATATATATATATATATACAGATATATATATTTATATTTATATATATATGTATATATATATATATATATATATATATATATATATATATATATATATATATATATCTGTATATATATATATATATATATATATATATATATATATATATATATATATATATATATATATATATATATATATATATATATATATATATATATAGGCCTATTGGTATTCTATGATTGTTATTGTGTAAAAATTGGAATTGGTCACATAAAAATCTTCCAAAAATATGATTTTGTTTTTGATACAATGTGCTGTCAGATGCCAGGAAATCGCATCTGAGTTGGTATCCTAATGAAAATTTTTGAGGGAGACCCCCAGACACCCCCCCCCCCCCCCCCCACCCATGTTTCGCGCCTGCAGCTCTGCCTCCAGTGTCATTTCGAACTTCAGCCCCGCCAAACAGGAAAACACTCCTACGCCCCTGATAAGGGTCGTTTGTTGTAGCAATTCGGGGAGCCAGCGTTTTGGAAGGACCCATAGCATAAGGGGAGTCTGTTGTCCCCGAAACATCCATCAACAGAAAGCAAACACGTCTCGCTTTAATTATAGCGCCATATGGATCATGATTATACCAGCAGAACGTTCGAGAAGATGTTGTGATCAAAGTAGGCGTGGTTTTAAGGAAAAATAATGAGTATGAAGAAAGGAGAAAATTTCCTTATATGGAATTGTCCATAGTTAGCCCTGCCATACAGGGGTATATAAACTTAAAAGATCATGAGAAACAGAGAGAGAACGAGAGAGGGAACGAGAGAGAACGAGAGAGGGAACGAGAGAGAAAGCAAAAGGACCAGGAGGCAGATGTGACCAGCCTCACGATAACTTGTCTGAGATGTCCGTACCAGTTAACCCTTTCGCCATTACAAACCACGAAGTGTCCAGACCTGAAAATCTACGTTCCTGAATCGTCAAGATCTGCTGTGAAGAATATCATCATTTCTTTTAAGTATTGTTTGTCTGCTTTCTTGGCTGTTCCCCTATTTGCTGAAGTGTAGTTTAATCAGATGATTTTTCTTTGTTCAGTTCCATGCTTCCCAAGTTCTCAATCAAGAAACATTGATCTTTGACTAGTTGTAAATAAAATTGTTTTCTTTTGCGAGTTTCTTTCTATATTCCTTTTCCCACATTTCTCTTGGTGGTTGTTGATTTATCCTAATTTAATTAATCAATTCAAAAGAACATGATTCGATCCTCTAGGATCGCAACAATGGCGGCCATTGTGTTTCTTGATTTATTTTTTCCAGGGACGTGTTGAAGGTTGCAATTGTATTTAGCCACGGCAGAACGATGGGCTGATATGATAATGCAGGTTGGTCTATTTAACAGTTCAGTGAAGAGCAGGTGATAAGATAAAAAAATTCAAAGCCTTCACAGTTTATGAGTGTGTATAAAATATGTGTGGTACAGTATAAGCGAGTTAAATCTGAAATAGTTTACAACTTGATTGATATTATTTAATATTCTTTTTTCCAAAACCCATCTCAAGAAATAACTATTAAGAACAAGTAGGCTGATAGCTTAATTTTTTCTTTGATAGTTGGTTTATTGCATGATTTATTTGAGGAATCATTTTCCAACTATATTGATTGCTGTTCATTCCGATTTCCACGATGCAGTCTTGGTTCATATTTCCTGAAGCATTGGATTCTTGGATGAAATATTTACTAATCTTAAATGCAAGTTGTACATCAGAATCTATATCTATTTTATTTACATCTCTCTGCATAAGTTCAAGTGTGTGTTAGAATGTTTTTTGTCTGTCATACGCAGCCTCTCTTAATTTGTTTCAATTTCAATTAATTATTGTATATGCCAGACAGTTTTCCTTAGAGATATATTCCACAATCGCTCCAAGATTACTCCTTGTGTTCATCATTCATCTACTTCCAAAGAGAAATTGATCGTGATTTCCGATCCAATATGGAATCTCAAGGTTGCCTAGGTATATGCATCTTCGTCGTCACCTGTCTGAATGGACACGTGAGCGGTCTCTCTCTTTCAAAGTGCCTGTTTAATCTTTCACAACGGTACGGAACAATAGTGGAACTATCAGAGTCCCACCCTTCTGCATCCCAAGACTACTTTCATACTTTGCGTCTATTTGCGTTTCTGCCGTGATTTATTTAATGTTGCCGCAGACAGCTGCATTATGTTTTGAGATTTTTTTTTTTTTCCGAGTCAATGGATAAGAAAGTGTATGTTGTGCCTTTATTTACCTTAAGAAAGTAAAAGAAGAGACAATGCCAGATCCGACGGGTGCTTCGTTTGAATACCCAGCGAGAGACATTGGTTGCCTACTTTCTCTCTCTCTCTCTCTCTCTCTCTCTCTCTCTCTCTCTCTCTCTCTAGTATGTTAAAGACTTTAAAAGTAATAAATTAGTCAACAGAATTCGATTACATTTATGTAAATTTGAAAAGAGAATTAGGATTGTCCATTTTATTTGGACGCCATCTCACTGTAATCTAATAGGGAACAACTAAACACATTCATTGGCAAAAAAAAAAAAAAAAAAAAAAAAAATTGTTGTGGTGAAAATATTGACTAAAATTTCCTTCTGTCATTTAAAAGTTTAGAAAAATAAAACTGAAAAAAGAACAACGGAACCAATATCTAGATCTTCTAAACAGAATATACCTGGAGAGATTCTCATTCTGAAATTATAAGGATATCAGTAAGGGATCGGATCCAAACTGCGTAAAAATATATTTACATACTAGAAAGCACCAAACAAGCTATAGTCGATTAAGTTTGGGATATAAGTATTTGTAGGAGATGACAATGACAAAAATTCCGACCAAAGAAAATGCTGTTTGTGAATGAGTCTGATGGATATAGGTTACATCATTATATTGAAGAGTAAACTGAAACTTAATGTTTCAGAAGAGAAACCAAACCTTTGTCATTCATTGTTATTCTCTGCCATTTCTTGGTTCTTACTTTTCTGTAAGTTAAAAATTGTTTCTTGAATTTGCAAAATGTTTCTTAACTTGCCATATTATTATTATTATTATTATTATTATTATTATTATTATTATTATTATTATTATTATTATTATTATTATTATTATTATTATTATTATTATTATTATTATTAGTATATTCCATATTAAAAGCAATATTTGTTAATACAACACTTCCGATGCAAGCATTCCAGGGTATGCGTCATTTTTATTTTGTGATGTATGTGTGCATGTACAGATAATTTATGTATGTATGATACTGAATACATAATTGGTGAATCTCTCTATCGGAGTCAAACATGGGAAAGGACACGAATTCTTCGTATGCTATATATATATATATATATATATATATATATATATAATATATATATATATATATATATATACGTTATATATACATATATACAGTATATATATATATATATATATATACAATTTATATATATATATATATATATATATGTGTGTATATATAAATCGAGGTGTTCCTAAAAAGAGCCTTGTAGTGTTCATGAGATATAAGCACTTTTTATAGCTATAAAAGGGATATCATTTTAGACGTATGAATAAATCAATATTTAAAAACATATACAATATGTAGCTCATTAATATACATAATTTTACATTCTTTAATCGATATGGTAACGTCCCTGACTGGTGAAGGCCAGAATGGGGTTCGGGTCCCGCTCAAATTGTTAGTTCTTTTGGTTGCTGCAACCTCACCATCCTTATGAGCTAAGGATGGGAGGTTTTGCGGATCCTGTAGGTCTATCTGCTGAGTCATCATAGCTTGGGTGGAGAAGGGGTTTGAGTGCTGATCATGTATATATATGGTCAGTCTCTAAGTTTATGTCCTGCTTGATAGGGCAATGTCACTGTCCCTTGCCTCTGCCATTCTTGAGTGGCCTTTAAACCTTCAAAATATTGAATATGAACAAATTCTGACAGTTATAGTCTTTGAAACTTTTATCCCACAACCCCTGGTTTCCTCTACACTAAAGATATGAGAATTTTATCTATTTCACGTTCCATCATAAAGACGTTCAGACATTAAAGTGTGCACCTGTACTAAATTATCTAATTATATTATAGAGCAGGCCGCTAAGTGCGTGTGATACGCGCAGGATGTGAAGGTTTGTATTGAACATGATGGTCCACTGGCCACGCAGGCATCTGCATCGACGCAAAAACCTGGTGGTACCCAAACATATTTTGCGACAACGCAGCGGCGAAATCACGCACACGCAAGGTGTGAACGACTCTTTGAGATGAATAAGTAGATCCATGTCTGCGTCACCGGAACACTGCAAACTGCGTTGGCAAAACGCAAGGTGTGAAAGTAGCCTTACTGCCTCAGTCAACATGAAGTTCAAGGGTTGTTAAATTATCTGACCTGTCCCAGGATATCAGTAATTTGGAATGAAAAACCACATAATCCACCGAAAAGCAGCAGTTGGGTTCTCCGTTTGGCATTCTCGTGGAGAAAGGAAATCTACAGGACGGGGTCCCTATAACGACTATATGACCTGAACTCTTTCCACAAAAAATTTGAAGAACTCAAGCTGCACCTCGAAAGAAAGTCGGAAATTTACGAGAGTTATGTTGATGTAATGAATATCTTGGCGATTTTTATTTAGGTAGCCTATAAAAATAAAAGTTTTATTCTGGACATGCATGCATTTGTTTTTCTTCTTTTTTTTTAAACACTATTTTCCACAAAGTTGCGTCTATTTTTTCGGTCACTTTAATGGACATTTGTTTCGCTATGTTAATTCTATATATATATATATATATATATATATATATATATCTAATAACCTTAATGGTCGTCTGGTATTATAAGGTTAATTTTGTTTAATTTTGTGTACAGTTTGGACATTGATTATTTTATATGTTTTTACTAATCCTTTTATTACCGGCATAAGTAAGTTGAGATTACTTCGTTAGTTATCTCCGTTTTATTCCAATTTACTTTTTATTTAATTTTATGACCTTTTTTAACATTTGCCATTTCATATACGTTCTGACTAACCGTTTTACTCACGGGATAACAAAGCTAAGATTACTTTGTAAGTTATTCCCTTTATATTTAACTTCACTTTAGAATAATTATTTCCTTATGAGCAACAGGGTGGTTGTGGCTATTGGAAACTTCCCCAACTGGTGTTCTGCTGAGCGGAAGATCAAGTCCCACTCAAACTCGATAGTTTCTTGTAGTGCCTGCAACCTCACCATCCTCGAGTCATCAACAGTCATTACTTGGCCCTCCATGGTCCTAGCTTGTGTGAAGAGGTGGCTTGGGCGCTAATCATATGGATATATGACCAGTCTCTAGGGCATTGTCACTGCCTCTCTGCCTCCGCTATTCATAAGCGACCTTTAAAACCTTTACTGTATTTTACCATTTAACCTTACACGTCTTGTTAAGACTCGATTACAAAGATCGTGTACAATTTGTGAATAAATGCATAGGATAGGTTAAAGGGATCAATGATTCTAAATAAATCCCATTTTTATTGCATCCATTTAACAAAATACCATTGACATTCTAAATTGAATTATCAGGTAAACCTCCAATGTTATTTGTATACACTCATTTGAATTCATGCTTCTGAGGCAATCAAAATATTCACGTCTCCAATTATTTTATCTAGATGTTGAGTTGGAGAAAACCTATAAAACCCAGATAGAAGTGATTCTTATAGTTTTTATTTTCTATGCAGCTGAAGTAAACAACCTTGTTTCTGAAACGAGACGAACAAGTAAACTTTGGCACACCTTAAGCCATAGAGTAGCCTACTACTTCTTATCGTCCCCTTGCATTATTGTCTTTATATTCAGCACTATCAGATTAGGTGTACTTTCCCATGCTAGGTGCAGCAGTTGAACAATGAGATGGTATTGGTGCTGACTAAACCAATATAGAGAGATCTCATAACGTAAATCGTGTGACGGTTGACAAAACGTAAGATTGTAGGTTTCTGACCTGTTGGCGCAGGAGTTTTGACTCGCAAATACCCAGGTTAGGATCGAGATATTTGTTAAGGGGAACTCTTCATGGAAGTAATTTCCCACACTGAATTTTTTCCAAAAGATAAATGGCTAACTTTGAAAAAAACATGAATAGGCCTACCACAACTGAATGATAAGCAGAAAATCCAAAAGGCAATATAACAAGCAGGAAATATAATCCTATATAGTCAAATGAAAGCAAAGAACAATTGATATCCCACAAAAATAGTGAAACACTGGTAAAGCAAGAAAAAGTGCTCTTAATGGATAGCGTTGATCTAAAGTGACCTTAACGGGAGTGACAGCATACCATTGAAACATATATATATATATATATATATATATATATAACGGATTTTGAGCGAAGCGAAAAATCTATTTTTGGGTGAGATGGCCATGTCGTCCTGATGGAAGTTCCTATAGGGTAGCTTCCTAGGGTATATTACAACTACGGCGTTATTCCCAGAGAATTTACCTTAAGGTACCAGAATTCTAACTCCTGGAGCGAATATCCCTCCTGAAAGGGATATCGCGACATATCAGAGGACGTATTCTTGACACACCACATGGCAATCTGCATCCCGAACAGAGATTTCGTCTCGTAGGGGGCGATTGGCAAGAAACGAATTCGGGAAAGAAAAAGGGGGAGCCGCTCCCAAGGCTCCTTATCTCCCGATTCGTATGCGTGCGTGGCGCCAATCCTGGCGCCATCTGTATTCCTTGTAGCGTACACGAGGTGCTACAGATACTGTATGTAGGGAGGGGTCCTACAGCCCTTTCTTAGAAAGGCAAGGGCGGGTCCATCAGGACGACATGGCCATCTCACCCAAAAATAGATTTTTCGCTTCGCTCAAAATCCGTTTTTTGGGCTCAAGCCATGTCGTCCTGATGGAAGTATACCAAAGCATTACTGTATCTGTGGATTCTCAGAACGTGCTGTACTCCCCGGAGGTAATTTTTCCCGGTCAACTAGACCTAGAGACCTAAGATGTTACCGTTATACATCTTTTCAACTAACTGTAAACCATGTTAGAGCTTCCTGCCCCCTACAGGGAAGAGTCCTACTAGACTCTGGAAAAGTCTCAAAGAGTACATATACCTATGTATGAATACCAGGCAAGCTAATATAGTGGTCTCGCCCTATATTAAGTAAAGCATAGTTTGTAAAGAACCACTGCGTCAATATGAAATATTGACCAGTAATCCGCACAATACTTGTATTGGACAAAGGTTTATATCCGCATAGGAAGAAACTAATAAAACCGCCCTCGTCCCTTTATGGGACGGAGTCCTCCCATTAGGGGACTTCATAAACCAACGCAACATAGCTTGCATAAAAGAACAATTCTATTAGAATTATCCCAGATAAGGTACATAGAATAAATGCTCAATTATACCAATAAATTGACACAGGTGAAAGAGACGCAAGGTTCTCAAGAACAAGTTTATTGACAGACAATAAATAGACAGGTTAACAACAATTATATATATATATATATATATACATACATATATATATATATATATATATATATATATTATATATATATATATATATATATAAGAGAATAACCCAAAACTTTAAGCATAAGTATGATAGTAAACAAAACTTGTTTATCTGAAAGAAAAAACATCCAATGCCACTTTTTTGAGATACCGAGGTATCAAGTCATAAAAGTCTGTATTACAAATCAATCACATTAGCGTTAGAAACGCTCGGCACACATGTCTGCACTTATGCTAGGTTCACCTTTGAAAAAGGAACAGTCTATGTGGGCACTCGGTGCCCTCATTTAGTTTGTAGTACAGTATGTACCTACACACTCACCCTGGACTTAATCGTCCCAATTAAGACCACTGTTCCTCGCAGAGTTAAACAGTAGGGTTAACCACATGACCCACTGCTACCACAGATCTCTTTAGTTCCTCTACTTGCTTCGCATAGTGGAGAAAGAACACTCTGGAAGACTTCCAGCCAGTGTATGAACGGAGATCTTCAAAGTCCATACAATTAAAGAAATTTAGGGATGAGGCAACTTTCCTCGGATCGTGACCTGCGGGTGTACTGTCAGGATCCGCTCTGTGAATAAAATATGTGATTTTCGCTCTGAGTTGATTCAGAGATAAGTTTGAGCCTGATGTTTCTCCCCTGAATAGTTGACCACCCTTGAAGTCTGAAGTTCTACGAAGATAGACCTTTAGGCATTCTACTGGACATAGAGATGCATCTTCTTTCAGAGGGCAGATTCTCCAGGGACCCCACCTGTTGGTGGGTAACTCATTCTTGGCGAGAAACGTAGGATCCGGAAACATTTCAGTTCCCCCCCATCCAGGAACTGAACACGACCTGCCTCTCTCGAGAGGGCTACGATCTCACTAACCCTGGCCCCAGACGCGAGTGCAAATAGGAAAATAACTTTTTGTGTCAAATCCTTTAACGCACATTCTTCATTGCTCAACAGGGAGGCGAAATGAAGAACTTTGTCTAAAGACCATGAAATGGGCTTTGGAGGTGCTGAAGGTCTGAGCCTAGCACAGGCTTTTGGAACTTTATTAAAGATCTCGTTACCTAGGTCGATCTGGAAGGCATATAAAATGGATCTCATCAAAGCAGACTTACACACTGAAATCGTGTTAGCTGCCAACCCTTGACCATGGAGGTGGATGAAGAAAGATAAGCAGAAGTCTGTCGAGATCTCCTGCGGATTCTTCGCCTTTACAAAGGCTACCCATTTTCTCCAAGATGACTCATATTGCCTTCTAGTCGATTTGCACTTATATTCCTCTAGGAAGTCTATGCTGGCTTTCGAAATCCCGAAACGCTTTCTCACCGCAAGGGAGAGAAAATCATGAGCTGCAGGGTCCGGGTTTTCTGTAATGAAGCGCAGACAGTCGACTTCTGGACTCGCTGAGTCAGAACTGGATGTGGTAGCGGTACAAACTTCAGCTGTAGTTCCAACGCCAAGGGGAACCACATGCTGTTCGGCCACTTGTGAGCCACTATTGCCGCTACCCCCTTGAAAGATCTCAGTTTGTTGAGGACCGTCAACAGAAGGTTGTGAGGGGGGAACAGATAAATCCTGGACCATCTGTTCCAGTCGAGGGACATCGCGTCCACTGCTTCCGCTAAGGGGTCCTCGTACGGGGACACGTACAGGGGCAACTTCTTGTTATCTTTCGTCGCAAAGAGGTCTATCTGCAGTTCTGGGACTTGATTCAGAATGAAGGAGAATGATCCTGCGTCTAAGGACCATTCCGACTCTATCGGTGTGAACCTGGATAGAGCGTCCGCTGTCACGTTGCGGACTCCTTGAAGGTGAACTGCCGACAGGTACCACTTCTTCTTTTCCGCCAATCGGAAAATGGCCAACATCACCTGGTTGAGAGGTGGTGACCTCGACCCTTGTCGATTCAAGCATCTCACAACCACCTCGCTGTCCATCACCAATCTTATCTGGATCGAGTGACGCGGGGAGACTTTCTTTAAGGTAAGGAGCAGTGCCATAGCTTCTAGAAAGTTTATGTGAAAGGTCCTGAATAGCTTGGACCAAGTCCCCTGGACTTTTTTCCGATGAGAGTGACCTCCCCATCCCTCCTTCGAGGCGTCTGAGTGAATCGTCATCGACGGGGGAGGTGGCTGAAGAAGAACCGACTTCTTTAGATGTCTGGCTTGGGACCAATGCCTGAGAAGAGTACGTAGCCGAGGCGGCACTGGTCTTCTCAGATCTCTTCGCGCGTTTGATGCATACCTTCTCCAAACTCCGGTTGCATCCTTTAGCTGTGTTCTTAGCACTCGGTCTGTCACCGAAGCAAACTGGAGAGAGCCTAGTACCCTCTCCTGTTCGCGTCTTGATATCCTTTCGGAATCTAGAAGTCTCTTGACAGAACCCGCTATCTCCTTCCTTTTCTTCGCCGGGATGGAGAAACAGTGTGACAGAAGGTCCCAGTGGATTCCCAGCCACTGGAACTTTTGAGATGGAGAAAGTCGAGACTTTTTTCTGTTGATCTTGAAGCCTAGGTACTCTAGGAACTGGATCACCTGACTGGAAGCTTGCAAGCATTCTGTCTCGGATGCTGCCCACACCAGCCAGTCGTCCAGGTAGGCTACTACCTGAATTCCCTTTAGGCGTAATTGTTTGAGAGCTGCGCTCGCCAGCTTCGTGAAAATCCTTGGGGCTATGTTTAGCCCGAATGGCATGGCTCTGAAGGCGTATAGTCTCCGTTGTAGCCTGAGCCCTAGGTAGGGGGAGAGTCGACGGCTGATTGGAATGTGCCAATAGGCGTCTGACAAGTCTATAGAGACTGAGTATGCCCTCTTGGGCAGTAAGGTCCTTATGTGTTGCAGTGTTAGCATTTTGAATTTGCAATTCACTATGAACTTGTTGAGTGGCGACAAGTCCAGAATGACTCTGAGCTTTTCCGAGTCTTTCTTGGGAACACAAAACAGCCTCCCTTGGAATTTGATGGACTTCACCTTTCGGATCACCTTTTTCTCCAACAGTTCTTGAACGTACTCCTCCAGAACGGGGGTGGAGTGTTGGAAAAACCGAAGGCACGGTGGTGGAGTGCTGTACCAGCTCCAGCCCAGTCCATTCTTGAGTAGGCTGTGGGCCCAGGGATCGAAGGTCCAACGATCCCAAAATTTCATCAGTCTCCGTCCTACCGGTATCATTTCACTTGGACTGCCGTCCTGAGGTCTTGCCTCCCTGACCACGACCACCCCTGAATCCCCTTCCCCTTGAGGGGCGCCTAGACGAGCCTCTGGCTGCTCCTCTAGGCTTTGCTCGAAAGGAAGAAGACTGTCCTTCGAACGTTGGGGTGAATGCCGTGGTTTGACCCGGCACAGCCTGGGGTACCCACTGAAAAGTGGTCGGGGTTTGTGCCACCATCTGGGGCACTGGAGGCAATGGCAATTGCAGTTGCTGTTGCTGTCTAGAGGGCTTGGCTGGCCGAGACGGTAGCCTAGTCCTCATATTCTTCCTCTTTGGTTGAGGACCCTCATCCGGGGAAGACTTTCTTTTGATAGCCAGGCCCCACTTCTGGAGAAGGTTTCTATTCTCCACGGCGGCCTTATCAACAACTTCTTTGACCACATCGGTAGGGAAAAGGTCTTTTCCCCAAATGTTGGAGGAGATTAACTTCCTTGGCTCGTGCCTCACCGTAGCCCCGGTGAACACGAACTCCCTACAAGCTCTCCTTGCCTTGACGAAGCCATAAAGGTCCTTCGTCACTGTGGCTAGGTGAGTCTTAGCCACCACCATGAACATTTCATGGACCTTGGGGTCACTTGCCATCGTCTCAAGAGTAGTCTGAAGAGACATTGAGGCAGCCAGTCTTTCTTTTGTCTCGAACTCTCTTCATAAAAGAAAGTCAGACAGCTTGGGGAGGTCCT
Organism: Palaemon carinicauda; assembly: GCF_036898095.1. Classification (NCBI taxonomy): domain Eukaryota; kingdom Metazoa; phylum Arthropoda; class Malacostraca; order Decapoda; family Palaemonidae; genus Palaemon; species Palaemon carinicauda. The sequence continues at coordinate 100,001,423 of NC_090739.1, read as the reverse complement.
CGCCGAATTGCCGTCCGGCAATATCAGCCTCCAACTTTCCCACTGAGAACGTCAGATGGACGTCCTTCCAGTCTTTGTGGTCCATAGGCAGGGCCAGCGACAAGGGTTTACACTCCTCCAGGGAGGGGCAAGGCTTGCCAGCCTCGACTGCCTTTAGGACAGCCGCAAACCCTTTCTGTAAAAAGGGGAAGGCTCTAGCAGGAGAGGACACAAAGGAAGGGAGCTTCTTGCTCAATGCAGCTACCTTCGAGTTAGAGAAGCCCCTCTTCTTCATCGAGGATGAAAGTAGAGCTTGAGCCTTAGCGTGGTCCATGACTATGACCTCCTTCGAATCTGTCTCCTCCCTTGAAGCTGGTTCTTTTCTCAGCCGGACATAGCAGTCCGGATATGATGCCTTGCTGGGCCAGAATTCCACCTCCTCTAGGGGAACTGAACCCAGCTTATCCGAGATGACGATCTTTCCAGTCGTCATCGGCATGTGCTCAGCATACCTCCATGGGTTAGCATCTGAGCACAAGGGAAGGTCTTTCACATTGAGCCCTTTCCGGGGCCCATGTGATTCTGCAAGGCACTGCATCCGCAGTTCCATAGCAGCCGCCTTCTCCTGATTCTCCTTCTGCATTTGTTGGATCATTCCAACAATCGAAGAGAGGGCCTGTCCCAGCTCTACTGGGAGACCGGCCGATGTTGAGGGAATAGGCTCCGGAATCTGAACCGGAGTAGCTGACACCTCGTCGACCTCTTCCTCTACGACGTCCGGGGCTTGAACTTCATCCTGACCTTCTGCCAGGAGGTCTTCTTCCAAACGCTCGTCCACGTCAGACATCCTGTCATCTAACTGGATGTCTTGCATCGCGACCGCGACTTCAGCATCCACCTGGATCTGACCTTGGGGGATCTCCTCTTGAGGCTGGGGAATCACTGCATCAGCTGATGCCTTAGGGAAAAGATACGCCCTCATCTTCTCACTTGGAAGATAAGGGCCAGAGGTGTTCTTTTGGAAGCCCCTTACCCAGGTACGAAGCTTCTCCCTTGCTATATCCCTTGATTCCGCCGTCCTAGGAGAATCAAAAGCCCCAGTAATCAGATTAGTGCACACAGTACATACCTGAGGGTCCCAATACTGAAGATCATCCTTGGAGACAGCGCATGGTGCGTGTCTCCTACAAAACTCATGTCCGCAGAGGTACTTGCTGCGGACGTTGCAGAAAACATTTCCGCACTTCGGAGGGTCCTCCTGTAAAGAGAAGAAATTTCCATGAGTATCAAGTGAACTATGTATCACTGGATATGCATAGTATAGCATAACAATTCATAAAGGAAAGACACACACTTGTGTTTCCCTCACAACCCATTGTTGCAGCCTTCCAGATAATAAAATCTAATGGTTAATCTCTTCTAGAGTAACCAATGCAAGGTTTCCAGAGGAAACAGGTGAAGCTCACACCTAAGCAATGATTTTAAAATCCTGGATAATAGACAGGAAAGAACTCACTTTCCTATCTGTAGGGCAACAGCAAAGGAATGTGCAAGAAAACACAAAAGTGTTAGAACACACAGTGCTGTACCAAAACTCATACCATAGTTTTCTTCTTACTTTATATGTTATACTGAAGAATACTAGTACAGTATAGGAGGATACGTGCCGGCCGGCACACACCATAACTAGCTTTAAAGTATACTACTTAACAGCTATAAGGCGGCAGAACTCTGGTTCAAATGCATATGCCGGCCGGCAGCAACTGCCGGCCGGCAACAGCCAATGTCGGCCGGCAATGGCTGCCGGCTGGCAACTACACAAGGTAGTACCCAGCTGCCGGCCACACTCTTGGTGACCGGCAGACAAGGGCTAACATTAGCCGGCCGGCAAAGGTACAAGACCGATGCCAGCCGGCAGCAAAAGAACCAGAGGACTACACCTGCCCGGCTGCCGGCCTCATAGGCCGGCAGCCGGGTCGAGTACAGCACTAGAAGAAAAATAGAATGGATGCCGG
>NC_090739.1:99981929-99989429 GCF_036898095.1 Palaemon carinicauda | reverse complement strand
CATGTGTATGAGCAGATCAGCCTCATTAAGTGTTGTCTGCAGGTGATTCATGCACTGTTTTTTTGCCATTATGAACTTTGACATATTACCACTCGTCAATGTCTGTACATAGAAGATTGAGAATGGTTGTGTTCTTTGGCCTTCTGATGACTGATGACAGACATACATCTAGACTAGTTTCCAGATGAAATTTGTTATTGCTTGAAGTCCAGAAAGTGGTTGTCTTTATGGAGTGGAATTGTCTTTTCACTAGCACTCAGCTCCACTGGAGCTACACTTGCTCTGTGCAACCCTTCACTATCCTTTATTGATGATGTATCATCATAGATATCAAAGATATAATCACAACATCCATTGGTATGGTATATGGAAGTCATCTCTTTGAATTTGGTAAGTAGAGCAGAGAAGTCTGACCTGAGATGGTGATGATAAGAATAATCCCCAGATTCAAGTTTTTCTTCAAATACACGAATAGGTTCACTTTTCTCAGATTTCGGCATAAACCTATCATCATCAAACAGCATTGGGAAGGGAAAAACATGATACTGAAAAAAATCTGGCAAGTAGACCTGGATTTCGAGCTATATTTAATTCTTAAATGGCATTTTTGTAGTCTTCTTTGGCTTACTTTTGACAGTGTTTATGGTCTCAAGTTTTCCTTATAGTATCACCCAGCTTGGATGTTTTGTTGGTAAACCTTTCTGAGCAGAATGTCTCAAATTTCTTATGGCCTCTCTCTGAGGCATTAAGTACATGTTAGCCTTGTACACATAAAGTTAAAAATGGTGACCCTTGCTCTTCAATATATCGCATCACTGTTGTATATGTCCCTTCCTGACTGTGGGGAATTAAGATGATTCGTGATGGTGCCAGGCCTCAGACGTCCTCTCAAAGACACCATCATATTAATGATGCAAATTTTTCGCCGACATTAGCTCATACTAGCTGAAATCCCATTGTGCAATGTATTGCTTCTGCTTTGCATTACCAATAACACTATTGCTGCGGTTTAATGATAGATTAATTGTCTGCTCCAGCTTTTGATCACTGCCACCTGCTGAAAATCTATCAAGATTGTCCTTGATTGAGAAGGAATGGCACTCAGAGAAGTTTCTGAATATTGATGGCTCAGTGATGGATAAGTTCTTAGCTGAATCCCGAGCAGCAAATTCCTGGAGTGTTGGTTCCATTGCCACTAGATGCAATTCCCAGAACCCCTCTAGATCTATTCGCAACAAATTAAGGACAATCGCATGACATTCCATGAACTGATACCAAAGTTTTAAATTATCCAGCAAGTATCTTGAATGATGTTTGGAACTAGGCCAAGAATCTCTGACTTTCTAATATACTGTATTCCAGGAGGCTGTATCCTTCTTTAGTTTGCCTACTGTTTTTAGTTCCTCAGAATAATTTTAAACTCCCTTTTCATCAAAGAATTTCTTGTACAGCAGGCATTGGATTGCTTCAGCTCGTATTTGTTGAGCCTCCAGTGAGCGACTGTAGTGTCCACTATTTAGAATAGAGTTCTGAATCACTGTTAGTCCAAACATCCCAGTCTTAAGCCATACTTTTTGTATCATTAGTCCGATATATGATAGTAAAAGTCACTGTCTGCAGCCACAAGTTTGATATATTTCGCCACAGAGTCATTTCAAATGTCACTTGCCTCCCATATTCGTTTGCATCCGTTTTGTGTACTTATCACGTTTCCTGTGTCTTCTTTTAGCATATGACACATTTAGGTCAGTTAAAATTAGCATTCTCGACATCGGTAGCTGAGAGCAGTACAGCTTCCATAATGGATTTTTGGCTGTTATCGTCACAATTTATCTGAAAAGACAGAAAAAAATGAGCATTCAGTTGTTACATAATTTTAATTTACCTATTAATTGGGACAAATCACATATATACATTATTTATGGAAACAGGAGTCACGGAAAACATGCCATTTAGCTTTGATTATCTGTTAAACATCTTTTTTCAATGTTCTTGAAGGAACCCGATGAAACTTTCAAATGTTTGCCCAATAAAACTATAGATTTTTATGGTAATTTAGAAATAATTTTCATATCTCTGACGACTTAATGAAATAAATCAAATAAAAATTATGATATTTGTAATCATTAACCTCAAAAACTCAGTATTAGACAACTTATTTGTTAAAATCAGATTAGAATTGGCTACACATTCAATGATAAAGATTTTCTAAGATTCACTTCGAGATGGACAAGGTCTTGAGATGTACAATAATAAAAACAGGGCTTGCTTCGTACATTTGAGATGGACATGAACTAATCCCCAGAATGACTACTGTAATGTGTTATTGAAGGAAGCGGTAGAATGAATTATTTGAGAGACTGGGTCTTTCCCTGACCTCAAGAAAACTATGGCTGTAATAATACCTTTTAATCAAAATCCTCAAAAAAACACTGCGAGTAAGAGAGTTATTGGTAATCCTTATAGCCAAGATCAGTTACAGAATTACAATGAAAAGAGGAGCTTTAGCACTTTGAACTATGATGTTAATGCTATTATTTTCAGTTAACTCTTCCGACGTAACTTGCTCAACCAAAATAGAAATTGGTAGAAAGATTGAAAAAGCTTTTTTCATTATTACTTGCATGCAATGAACTACATCAAATTACAGAATAACATTAAGATACTCGTGAATTCAGGTAATATTGCTTGCAAAAGAAAACTAAAAGATATCATTCTAACAAAATAAGCTGAATCAGAGTATGCATGAACGTATGAATCCTTTCCAAATAAGTAAATTATAGGAGGAATTAAACAAGTGATACAATCATAAGTAAAAAAAAAAAAAAAAAAAAAAAAAGGCAGAAAGAAATTTCTCGTTAGTCTCCGCAACATAAATGAGAAAATGAGGATTAAATTAAAGCGAAGCAAATGTAATCATTATATCCACAAATGAAAGATTCAAATATCCAGTAAGATGAGAAAGAAGTTTCATTCTACTCAAAGTAGCAGTTAAAATATTGAAATGGCCATTCGATGGATTTAATAGATTATCCTCAGGGGGGTTTATGGGTGAGGATTGGGAAGTTGGGGAGGCAATGACAAGCTAAGTTTTCAAGAGGATGGTTAACTACCCCAATGAGCACATTTTAAATCACTGTTTACTGCTTCAAAATGATTATCAGAACCATCTAATAAAAACAATCATTATTCTGTAATTCAGAATGACAATTTTATCTCTTACATTCCTCATGAAAAGTACTATGATTAAAATTATAATTACATTGTGATGTGAGATTAACTATCACATTTGTATTCTGTGTATTAAACTATCTAAATAGAGATTGGTTGTACAGTATTGTCCGGTAACATTGGTTAACTGTAAGAAATTTAATGCCCCTATTGATCAACACTAATCTATTCTTTTCACCTGATTATCAGGTGATTGCCACAACAGATAATATCTCATTTAAGCATTTATTCATGCTATATCATGGTCAGTTTTTACATAAACTTTGCAGAGTTGTTCAAGATTTTTTTAGTTGCATTTAAAGTTGAATAGTTTTGCGTGTTGGTGAAGAAAATGAAATTGTTCGTTCAATTTGAGTGTTTTGTTTACTGCCCAAGGGAGACATACTCTATTTCCAGATTTTCTGGTATTGATTTTCAATTCCTCTTTCATTTCTATTTTGAACAGACCCGAAAACAAAACGTGACTGGCTGTTGAATACAGTAGTGAAGATGTCCTTTTTACACCGAATGGATTACTTTAAGAAACACGGTTCCAAAAATGCAGGTCACTTCTCAAATTTAGAGAAGCTGCATTTTCTAAAGGAATCTCAGAAGAGAGACGTGATATTCATGTACAGTATTTAGTTTCAATGATTCCCAATTTCATCTACGATAAACATGAAAATTAATATTGTTTGAATCGGGTACAATCATATCAGGTGTTCTGAACCCCATCTTATTGAGCATGTATTTCCTTGGCATTTCAATCACCATGGTATTCGCTGTTGCCTATTGTTTGATATTCAAGAATTTCAAGAAATGCATTGTAAATTGTGAATGGAAATGGTATTTCATGACATACAAAGGTGAATCATGATAACGCCCTAATGTCAAAATTCTTTCCCTCATACACCCAGCTTCATCAAATTAAAAGATAAGTAATAATGCCTAAGATAAAAACAATTTAATCATTACTTGCTGTACTTATGTATATCATTCCATTTTCGCGAATATACTTCATTTTTATTAAAAGCTGAGTATAGTGCACGTGCAATTCGAGTCTCAGGCTTCCAAATATGGGTCTTGTATTTCATTGTTTCTTATCTGTAACTATTACAGATCTCTCTCTCTCTCTCTCTCTCTCTCTCTCTCTCTCTCTCTCTCTCTCTCTCTCTCTCTCTCTCTCTCTCTCACAAAGTTTATTTCAATTTACATTTGCTATAACCATTTATTATTTATAGCGTTATCAATAATCGGGCTAGCATATGAAAAAAACCTCACGAAAGTCTCTGTTTTGAGTGTAAATATCTCAAAACAACTGTAGAAGAAGTAGATTCAATATATAAGGAAAATCCACCTTTTTTTACGAAAAACTAAAAACAAACATAAACAAAGATGCATTTGGAAATAAGAGTGATATCAATAAAGTCTTCCATTTCCCAAGGAGAATATGAAAAGTGGCAAATGTGAAACTTCTTGACTCTAAGGATTAAATCGAAAAGATAGGTACCTCGTATCCTCTGAAGCACAATAGAGGTAAATAACAAAACTATGGGAAACGGATTAGATTCCTAGAATAAATGAATGTAAGAAAAAGAAGCCAGAAAGAAAGTTCAAAATTATACCAGTTAAGGAAAAGAAGCAGGAATATTTCTTGACAACAATATTGCATCATATCATTGCCCTTTGGATATGAGACCTAAATGTCCATCATAGATGTAAATGGAGTGTGCTCCCTTGACTTCAAAGTGTGTATAGGTAGTAGGTTGGCCTGAGCACAAGCCACCCGTTGAGATACTACCACTAGAGTGACATTGGGTCCTTTGACTGACCAGCAGTATTACATTGGATCCCTCTTTCTGGTCACGGCTCATTTTGACTTTACCTACACATAAACCGAAGAAGTCTATTCTTACCACATTCTCCTCTGTCCTGTTACACCTGATAACACTGAGGTCACCAAACAATTCTTCTTGGCTCAAGGGGATAATTACTGCACTGTAATTACTCAGTGGCTATTTTTCTCTTGTCGAGGGTAAAAGAAACTCTTTAACTATAGTAAGCATCTCTTATACTTCACTGCAAAATCAAACCATTGTTCTCTATTCTTGGGTAGTGCCATACCGTCTGTGCTATGGTTTTTCACTGTCTTTGGGTAGAGTTCTCTTGTTTGAGGGTACACTTAGGCCCATTATTCTATCTTATTTCACTCCCTCTTGTTTTGTTTTTAGTTTTCAGAATATATATATGAAATATCTATTTTAATGTTGTTACTGTTCATGAAATATTTTGATTGTTCATTACTTCTCCTGTAGTTTATTTGATTCCTCCTTTCTTTTCCTCACCGAGCTATTTTTCTCTGTTGAAGCCCCTGGGCCTATAGCATCTTGCTTTTTTCAACTAGGGTCTTAGCTTAGCTAGTAATAACGATGATAATGTTGAATAGGTTCTCCTGGGATAAGGAAGAAATATTACTGCTCTAGGTAATCACAGATCAGGGTATTAAATTACAATAGAAGCTCACCTTATAATGGATTCTATTGATTGATATTCATCTTTTGGCAATAGAAAATAATAAAAATAAGACAATGTACATTTGTTTTTGGTAGAAAGTGTATACTATTGATATGCTGGCTAATTTTCCCCATTTACATTCACTCAATAATCATCTAGTTAAGCCTTAAATTGGCAGTTTCTATTCTAATATACTAAATGATTACGAATTAGACAAGTAAAATATATATATATATATATATATATATATATATATATATATATATATATATATAAATATATATATATATATATATATATATATATATATATATATATATATAAATATATATATATATATATATATATATATATATATATATATATATATATATATATATATATTGGAAGTGTTTCATCGTCGCTCAAAGAAATACAATGATACCATGTCTGACACGTCCATGGGTATTTTTTTTTTTTTTTTTTTTCAAAATGGAAGACTTTTGTTGGTATCGAAATATTATCAATGTTTGAAAAGAAACAGGTTAAAATTAAGTAATGCAACAGAAATTACCAAGGGAACGTCATTACAATGAGGTAGCCTGAGGAAGGCACCATGCAAAATGGCAGTGACTGCACCAAATATTTGTGGATCCTGTAAAGTCATTCAACCGAAAACCAAAAATATTAATTAGATGGTTGTTATAAAAAGGGGTAACAGTAAGAATCATTAAGGTGTGAAAAGGTTTATTAGGGAAATTTCATAACTAGTAGGCTACCTACTGCAGAGAGATAATGAAATTGGCATGCAAAAGTGAGGCAGAAGGGACAGATTGATATCTCCAAAAGCTTGGAATAGGCACATGAAACTTCGATAATAAGGATTTGAAAACAATATATGTGACATTTATTAAAACCATTTTCTATTGTCATACTTTCTCAGAAATCATCTGATATCTAAAGGACAAGTTTGGAAGAGAACTTGACGTTGGAATTGTTGGAAAAGAGAGATTGAATAACTTCAGCAAATAACAAATTAGATAAATTAGCACAATGGGGATATTGACAGTAGTTATTATATTCCATTAAGCAGTATTCATCTAGAATCTAGATGAATACTGCTTAATGGAATATAATAATATTCAGTTTGATCATTGATCTAGATTCTAGATCAATGATCAAACTGAATATTACTATAGAAAATAAAGCTGGAAATTGGGTACAAAAGATTGCTTCGGCCGTTTGACGAATGTGGGATTTTTTCTTATCTGTAGGGACAGTATTGAAAAATAAATAAACAACATGAGTAACAGAGAAAGACCAAGTGCATCCCTTGGACGAGGAGCTGGTGATATGATATCAATGCTTGCCAAGATTTTGTCAAAGAATTGACCAGGAGTAGAGATGAATTCTAATTTGGAATAAATTGTGTACAGTATACTATATACTACTGATTCCTTGCCTGTGAAGTGTATTAATTTATGAATCAAATATGATAAAGAATATAAATATTAAATCAAAGAAACTAGAACTATGACTAGCAGCTTATGTCCTCATCCAAGCTGTGAATATTTTTGCAAACTATATTACTTTATAAGGATATCATATTTCAGGATTCAAAATTTACATATTACTTGAAATGATTTTGCTTACTTACAACCCTGAAATCAAGTGCGGTATGCTGTCTTATTACTGACGTATGCACGAATGAACATGCGAGAATGTATTTGCATAACAAGATCCACTCATCTGATGTAACTGGCATCTCATCATTTCGTAAGGTTCCTGAATACATTG